>NC_088920.1:28850000-28957500 GCF_038396675.1 Hydra vulgaris
GTATTTTTATTCCTTGTCGTTGTATTTCTATTTCTTGTCGTAAATGTCTAAAATAATAAGATTGTTTTTTTATGACAATTATATGACTAATTTATGACAAGGACCATTTAAAAATTTACAAACTTTTATACTGATTAAACTTTTCATTCAAATTTACATTTTAACATGTTAAAGACTTTTAAAATACTTCTTTCGGACGTCTACAATTAGTAAACAAAATTTAATTGCAGACTTATGACTACAGTTGCTTGATATCATATTAATCTAATAAACTTATTTTTATAAGATATCTTTTTTAAGTTTTATTAAACATTTTACCAAAGAAAAAAGCTTTACAATTAGAAATCATAAATGCTTAGAACAAGTAGTCAAATCATGAATCTGATTTTGCTTCTGTGACAGCTTGGGGCTTGCAGTGGCTGGTGAATTTCAACCTATGAATTAAACTATTTTAAAAAATGAGATGCAACTTTTGCAAGAGATGCAACTTTATTACAATGAAACGGAGGCACGAGCAAAACTAGTTTTTATTAGTTTACAGAGTTAGAATCATTTACTGCTCATAATTATCAGATTATCATTAGTATTCTTAAACTGATCAACAAAGATACTGAACCATTTACTTTAAGTCTTTCGGATTGTCATTTACAAATTAATCAACCGTATACACAATGCATTGCAAAGTTAACATCTGCTTAAATTGGCTTTTTTTATTGTACTTCCCTATAAATCGCTTATTTGTTATTTTATAAAATACTGTTGTCCCAAAGGCGGACGGCATAAGGGGACGATGGGTACAATTACATCTCCTACTCTTTTTCTAAGATTTTTTGAAAATAAATTTTTTTCTAATTCTAAAAATTTAATTCAGTATAATTTTTTTAGAAAACTGAAACAAAAGAAGGAAAGCTATTTAAAAGTTGCACATTTTAAATTGGGTTGTTGGTATATCAATGCATAGCATAATCTATAAATTAGATAGATTCTAATTTTTCTAATAAAAATTAATCAGAAAAATTTTGTGTCTTTTGGGATTGCCTGCTTACAAATCACGAAACCAAAAAAATTATCCTCTCCCTTTTACAAGATGGTCTAATTGGCACCCTTGCCCTAACTAGATTGTCTGCATCCACCATATCAAAAAAATCTTAAAACTGATGCTTGGTTCCAATCTTCTTTGGGCTATATATTCAGTTTTTCTATTTAAGTTGGTTTTTTTAACGATACTATCTCTTTTTTAGACATAGTTCGAAAATGAACCAGTTTTATCTGCTTAGCTTGTGCCTCCGTATTATTGTAATAAAGTTGCATCTCTTGCAAAAATTGCGTCTTATTTTTCAAAATAGTTTAATTCATAGTTTTTTCTTCGTGCAACATCTGTACTTCGTAATTCTCCGCCATCTTCATGTTTTCCTAACTCATAATTACGTATACAATTGACGCTTTTTTAAGACTTCTGTCAATCGTTTTCTTGCTTTTTAGCGTTTAACGTAGTTAGTGATTGCTTGCAGCTTTGTTTGAAGTGAAATTGTTGAAAACAAAAAACAAAAACAAACAAAAAATATTTGTTTCTGTTATTTGATTTATATACATAAGCATGTTTTTGTATTTTAAATGATGTTATTATTTATAGTGAAGACAAGTAAATACCACTTTTATTATTATAAAGATATATATATATATATATATATATATATATATATATATATATATATATATATATATATATATAAATATATATATGTTTATATATATATATACTTTACATTATCACACTATAAATAGCAATAGAAATAGCATAGTTGTTATAATACAATATATTTTAATATTTATAGATATAATTAAATGACAACGTCAACTTTTTAAGTTTGTTATTTTTGTAAAGAAATTATGTTATTTAAGATTGTTGTCGTTTTAGAATAAATAATAAAACCAAATACGTGTTGCTGTCATGTAATTAAATTTCTTATCTTAAAAAGTAATAATTTGTTGAAATAGCTTTATTCTCGTTTCAAATGTAAATTCTCGTTATTATCGTTTCTAATGTAAAACAAAGTAGTTGCGATATCATCTGACAATGTTATGCTCGAATCTTTTTACAACACATGAGTAATCAATTGATGAATAAGCTTTAACAAAGATATAATAAGTGAACGGTTTTTAAATCTATGAATTTTTTAATAATCGTCAAAAATAATAAAAAGGGGAGGGGCACATTTTAATTGGCATCAGAGGGGAGGATTGACGCAAACAAAACTTTGTAAAAAATAGCTATCTATGCGTATTAAAAATATAAATATATATAAATATATATATATATATATATATATATATATATATATATATATATATATATATATATATATATATATATATATATATATTTCATTTTACTCTGTGTTTCATCTATAAAAGCTTATCAGAAATATATATAACTTGGCATAAACAAATAAAACTTTAGAGATTAAAAAAAAAATGCTTATACAAAAATTTTATAAATTTCGAATATTTATCTAATATTACTATTATTATTAAATTATGCTTAATTATTATTGATTTATTTAATTTATTAACATTCTAAGATTTTAGAATTGACAACGATAAATGGATATCTAATGTAATCCGATCTTATCGATTCATACGCGTGAAATGCTTGCAAAAGAAATAAACGGCCATAATGGCGCGCCAAAACGGTTAATTACATCTCGAACCATTCCTCTTATTGGGAGTGTTCAATTGACCAGATCAGCATACTGAGCTCACTGCTTTGTTTATCACATTTCTTTTGAAGCATTATTTAGAAATATAAATATTATTATTATTAGCTATGGGTTTTTAAGCGATTTATTTTTGTTCAGTAAAACTTCAAAATTGTTAGCAGAAAAAAGTTTTGTGCATAAAATATGGACGGAGAAGACGAAAGGGCTCCAGCCCCTCCAGTTAGGCATGCTTCTCAAAAAAATCCTAATGAATTTGTTCAAGCTGGTAGCAAACCGTTGCCCATAGCACCAATACAAGATGAAAGAAAAAAAAAAGGTTTCAACAAAATCTTTACACAAAGTATGTATAATTACATACTAATATTTTGCATTATTTACACTCTTACTTAATTAATTTTATATATACTTCGTTATTTTTATGGGATATTTTTTTTTCGTTATATTATATTATGTAATAATAAGTTGTAGGTGTGTGTATAATATTAATTTAAAAAAAGAATTAAATTTACACTGTACTCATTTTTTGGAAACTTAAGTTTTCGAAATTAACGCTTATTATAAGCGTTTATTTTGAAATCTTAAGCTTGCAAAAAATGAGTACAGTGTAAATTTAAATCAAATATAAGCCTTTTATTTGGAAAATTTTTTCAAATATTGGTATATATATATATATTTTATATATAATATATATATATATTTTATATATATATATATATTATATATATATATATATATATATATATATATATATATATATATATATATATATATATATATATATATATATATATGTATATATATATATATATATATATATAAAGGCACACTCAAAGAGAGAGAAAGAATAATGTACACTTATTTTAGTGGATTAATATTGGCATTACTATTTTATATTTTGTGCACTTGAATGCCAACTTCAAGCAAAACAATCTTTTTTGACAAAGAAAAAAAAAGAATAACTAATGGAAAAAAAACATTGTTTTGCTGCCAAAAATATTTCCTCCTGACTATAGAATGATTCTTCTATTATAAAATGATTCTTATTATCCTTGCCTAATACTAAGTTCTTAGCTTATGTATATACTAAAGCTCCTGCAATATGTAATATGTAATGTTATTAATATGTCTATTTATATTATGTGATGCAAGTGATGCCAAAATATTTACGCAAAGATATAAATTTTAAGATTCTAGAAAGCAACACACAGCTTGTTATGTTCAATGAGTACAGGTATTTAGTCTTCAAAATTTCTGTCTGGTTGAGCAATATTTACAGGTCAATATATTATCAACATTACATGTCTGGCATCCCTTTTTGTGATTTATCTTTGATGTATTCTAGATTACTACTTGTGTGCTTAATTCTCACTTTCATATTTTTTTTTATTAATGAACTATTATTTAGTTGACTTTTGAAATAACATGAACTTTTTAACTCTTCAAGTAATAAACTATAAAGTGGCTTTATTCAGTTTGAAATCTGACCAGTTAAACTTTTTTGAAGGCAATTTCCCAGTTATCTACAGTATGATTACTATTTATATTAGATATACCTTAACTGCTCTGGTTTCATCATTTAACCTGAGCAGGAATATTTCTGAAAAGTTATAAGATGTCTGTCGACACAGTTTGTATCTGGATGCAAGTATACCAACATATCAGGTTAACTCATGTGCAAGAATTTGTCAAACTTGCATCAAACCTATTTGATTGTTTTTGTCATGCTTGCTTGTTTTACAGTGAAACATAACACTACCTGGAATCAAAGTTTCTCCTAATGTCATTGACATTTTGTCAAATATGAGAGATTATTGAAACGAAATTGTTGCCAGCAAAGTACATTAATAAATTTCAAAGCACTTTAAGTTTCTCACTAAAAATAAGTTTGGCATGGCATTTTTATATGACCGAGATTCTGCATTACTCAATGAAAATATTTCCTTCAACTAGCATTGGAATAAACCTCACCTTAAGTTGAAAAGAAAAATCTGACCAGTTATAGTTAGAGGAATAGTTTAATTATTTGGTGCTAAACTTTATTTGCCAATTTTATGTATATACTATAAAGGTTTTTAATAAAAAGTTGTCTTCAATTATAATTATAATTGCTGTTGATTTTTAAAAATTTTTTGTCGTGTAATAAGATTTTATATTGTAAAGTAATTAAACATTAAACTCTGATGCAAGCCTGTTAATGAATAAAATGTACTTTTGGAAAAACTCTTTTTATATAATATTTTTTTAAGTTTAAAAAAATGTAATTGCAACTTTAAAAAAAAATGTAAATGTAACATTTTTAGTTTGGTTAAATAATAAAGTAAGCTCTGAAATAAAGTTAATAAATTGCTTTACTTGTTAATTATCTTTAAAGATGTCAATTGTTGACAATTTCTTGTAAGGAAAGTCTTGTAAGCCTGAGTTTATATAAATAGAGTTTTATTTCAAGTTATATTTAATGAAGTTTCCATAACAACAGTATCAGAAATAGTATGTCAGATCTAAATAAGTTTATAAATGATTTTAAAATAGTGATTATGTTTGTTTCATTCTGAATGAAGTAAGTTTAATTTCAACGTACTTATATCTTTATTCTTTGTTATATTTGATATAGATAGTTGTTTTATATTTTTTTAATAATGTTTTATTACAGCCATCAAGAAGAAGCCAGAAATATCATTGCCAACACAATTTTCACATACCATCCATGTAGGGTTTGATCCAGTAACTGGAGATTTCACAGTAAGCAAGAATTTTTTTTTTATTTAAAACATTTTTCTTATAATTTTCAAACTATTTAACTTTAGAATTTTCTGTAATTTTTTTAATTGTTCAGTATAGTATTTTAAGAGTTGTATATTATTTGAAAACAAAAACAAACATTTAAAAGCTGCAAAAACTAAGCAAAAGTTTTGATAAAGAAAATAAATTACATTATTTCTAATATATAAGATTAAGCTGAAAATCAGTTCAAGAAATTTTTTTACTGTAATTAAGCTAATTTTGAAATTGATTTTGTTGATTTTAAATTTATGTATTTAATAAACTGTTTTTATAGTTAAGCTGCTTACATAATTATTATTTAGCATTTTAATATGTGTAAAAAATTATTATGCACTATTTAAAAAAGAACAATAAAATTTATAACAAATATGGGAAACATTACAGAATTTTAAAATATTTTTATTTTAATTATTTCTGGTTACTCTAATCAAGTAATTACTAATATCTAGGCATATAAATAATTGTTTTATCATAATTAGTCTTTATTACTTTAGTCTAGTAGCACTTTTTATAAATAAAATTTTTTAATTTTTATTTTAACAAGGCCATCTGTCATTTTAAAGTAACAAAGTAGCTTCAATTTTTAAAAGGATATAGTTCAGTCACATATACAAATTTTTAATATATATATTATATTTTATAATTATTACATAGAGTTACTTTTTTACTAGACTTTATTAAAATTCTATTTTTAATATCAGCGCTTGAAATGATGTTTGATCTCCCAAATTGATTTTTATATTTGTTGTGATTTTATACAAAATTTCCTATATTAAAGTCATTTTAGTATCATCAAGTATCATTATAGATTGCAACAAATATAAAAAATGTTTATAAAGAATTAAAAAAAAAATTTTTTTATTGAATAGTAAGTGAAATTTATTTAGGGCATGCCTGATTCATGGGCAAAACTTCTTTCTGTCTCAAACATAACACAACAAGAACAAAAACAGAATCCTCAAGCTGTGATTGATGTTTTAAAGTTTTATGACTCTAGCACAAAAAATCAAGTAGATGACAAATTTATGAACTTTAATAAATCTGTTAGTCGTAAGTGTGTATTTTTTTTTTAATTTTTAACCTATTTTCGCTCATTTTTAACCAGTCCTGATCATAAAAAGTAATTGATGCTAATAGAGTTCCTCGAGTTTTTACCTAAGTACCGCGCTCAACTTGTTTCTCCGCCCATCGGCCTTGTTCCTTAAGGTTCGTGTTTCGGAGTTATAGAGTTGAGAGAGGGTTATAACCACTAATAAGTAGCCTCCTCATCTGTAGTAGCCTTCTCGGCCTTGAGGAGGTGAATAACAAAAAAAAAAAAAAAAAGTCTAGTTTTAGACTCGAGCAAAACCCTTATAGTTTAGATCCTCCAGTTGAAAGTAAGTACTTTGATTTAAATGTACATCATTTAAATCAAAAGATATGTAGTTTATTTTTGTTTCTTGCATATAAATTGCTTTTGATAATTTCTTTGTTGCGTTTTTACGCTTTGTTACATTTTACGCTTTGTTACGTTTTACGCTTTGTTACACTTTGTTACGCTTTGTATTTTGTTGTTTAATTGTTTCTTTATATTTTTTGACTTTTTTATATTATGCTCGTTGTCAGAATATTAAAGATTTTTGTTGATAATAAATTTTTTTTATATTATGTTAGCTGTCAGAATACCAAACAATTTTTGTTGATAATGAATTATTGAATTTTTCTTATGCTATATTAGTTGTCAGAAAAACGTTTGTGAAACTTTTTTTTTCGTTGGTAATAAGTTATTGAATTTTTGAAACTTTTAAAAGAAGAACATTTTAAACAAATACTTATTCTGTTTATAGTAATTGTTTTACTATTTTTCAACAAAGTAAAATTGTTTTATATTGCAATGTTTAATATTGATGTTTTTTCTAATTTTAATTTATGTGTTAATTAAATTTATTTAGGAAATTATATTTAATCAGATGATCACTTGCTCTTTAGCTCTTAATTTTCAAAAAAACTTTGCTAATGTTTATCAAAATATTAAACAATGCAGACATAGGCGTAGAAAGATTTTTTTGGTGTTCGAGATAGGTAACTTCCAGACATGGAGCAAACTCCAAACATTTATATGTTTATACTTATGTCAAATAATGAGGGTTTGCAAAAAATTGCGATGATTGGAGGCTGGGAACAAAAAAGCCCCAAAATTCCCCCCCCCCCCCTGCCCTAAACGTGAGAGCAACAAGTTGATGAAGTATTTTTTTTTCTATTCTTAACTAGACTTATATTCATCGATAAATTTTAAGTTTCATAGTATTATCTATTAGCGTTTAAAAATTATTACCATATAAAATTTGCAACCTCCTCAAATTGAAGGGGGTTTAAACTTTATATGGTCATAATTTTCGAATGCTAAAATATTTTAAAATGAAATCTACATACGCAAAGAATTAAAGCTATATTAGTATTAATAGCTATGATGTCAAATATGTTGTCTGTCATAATAACTCCCAAGCTTAATCTTCACTAAAATAGAATATCATTAGTGATATTACTGGATTTTTGAAATATATCTTAATTGAAACGTACTGCTAATGCCAGTACTTACACTTATGACAATATATTAGATGCAAATGGAAAATGATTTTTGAAAAATAATTTTTTTAAGTCAAACTTTCTTTTCTTTCTATAAATAATTCATTTCTGTAAGTAAAATACCTCTGATAGTTGATATGAATATATGGTTTAATAGACATGATGTTAAGACATATAAGCTAAAGTATTTGCAATTCTAGTTTATTATAATTATAATTTTTGATTAAAATTTATTTTAATTAAATTTTTAATCTAAACAATTAAATTATGATATAAAATAAAATTAAAAAAAATTAATTGAAATGATTATATTTTTTCTGCTATAATGAATTTTTTTTTTGTCTACTGTACTACCAAGCCTTCCCAGGAGTGTGTTTAGTTTTTTATCTCATTTGTGCACGCATAAGTTTTTTATTTAGACAACTTGGTCACTGTTGTTTGCAAGTTTTATTATATTAAGCATTTTAATACTTAGTGGAAAAAATTAAGTTTCAAAAACAAACAAAGCAAAACTAACAAAATAGGAAATTATATTAAATAAAATAGAAAATTAAATAGAAAAAAATAAAAAATAAAATTAATAATTTAAATCATTTGTGCACTGTTTTTATTTTTGTTTCTTTAGTGTAGTTGTTATTTTCAGCAATGAAATAGGGCAAGGCAAAGACAAAAAAACAAAAAAACAGTTTCAAGTTGACATTTAAAAGACTAATTTTCCTATATTTTATTTGTTTTTTTGAAGAGAAAGGCAAAAATATAAATTCTTATCTATTTGTAAAATATATTTGTATAGTTTTAATGTATGTAACAAATATATATTGTCCCTATATGAATACATCTACGTAATGCATGCGTGTATGTTTATATGCATTCATATGTTGGTTTGTTCATGTATGCATATATACATATTTATCTCATAGGCTTTACTTTCTGCATCACTTATATAAATTTTATCACTTATATCAATTATAAATTAAATTTGATTGTTTGTCAGTATATGCAAATTTAGCTTATTTGGATAAGGTGTTTACTTCATATGCAAAATGGGCGTGGTTTGAATCCTGTCACTATCCAATTTTTCATTGTTTTTTTAAATCCTGCTGCTCATATGTTTGCTTTGTTGCCATTTATCTTTTCTTTTTTTGTATATAAAAAATCTTTCTGCTGCATATTTTTGAATGATACAAAACAGAATGTTCACATTCAGATTTCTTAAACCATTCAAGCCTCTCAGTGTATTTTCTGAGTAACACACACACACACATATACATAGTTTTTAATGCCTTCTACACATTTTTCACATAGCCTTAATTGTTTCATACTATCTTTCTATTCCTGTACAATTTTTATCCCCAATCTTGTAGCGCTTTGTAATTTTGGATACCTGTTTTTTTTTAACTTTCGGCTCAGTGCACTTAGTTCAACCTGTTCCCTCTCTTTTGGTCTACTATGTTATTAGTGAAATGAACATAAAAATTATTAAAATAAATTTTTGCTTAAATTTTATACTGGACATCTGTCCAAAACCTTTTAATAATTCTTACTCTAATTTTTTCCCTTCTCTGAGGCTCCTGCAGCTGTATGTGTTCCACTAAAGTAACTGATTTTTGAGTCTGGTTGTGAATGATAAATGTTAATGTATTAAGTGTATGTATTCCAAAAAAGTATATATTTTTAAATAATATATCTAGTAACAACCACCCTAAAAAAACAAAAATAAACAGTACACAGATTATTTAAATTATTGATTTTTTCATTTTTTTTTTTTTTCCTATTGAAATTGATTTTAAGTTCTTATTTTGTTAGTTTCACTTTCTTTGTTTTTGTCAATACTTTGTAGGAAATGCTAAGTTTTTTCGGCAAAATATTTAAAGACTAAACATAATAAAACTTGCAAACGGCTGTTACCAAGTTGTCTAAATAAAAAACTTTTTTGTAGACAAATAAGATGAAAAACTGCATGCATCTCCCTGGGAAAGCTGTGACCTTTTTTGCTCAGTTACAATAATGTTTTTTTTTTCAAAAAGTTTTTTAAACAAATGCAAATCAAATTTTTAAATAAATTTTTTTAAATTTCTTTTAAATATTTCAAACTAAGCCATGCAAAAAAGTTTTATTATAATTAGCAAACACCTACAAATCTTTTTTTTACTTATAGCAACATTTGGTCCTAAATCAGCAAGAATTCCTGAAGATGGTCCATTGGAGGATCGACCTAAAGTTAATAATGTGAAAGTGGACCAAGGAAAAGGAGATGGTCCACCTGCTCTGCCAACACGACCTGAGCATACTAAATCTAGGGTAAATAATAAATATTATAAATGCTTTTAGAAGATAGTTTTGTTACTCTAGCTGGGTACCTGTTGTGTATATTTATATACACAACATATATATATATATATATTATACATATTTTATATGTATATAAAATATATGGGTTTCAGTACATTTACTATCAAATAGCCTGACCCGCAATGGAGTGCTGTACAACAACTGAGGGTTTGGCATGAGGCAGTGATCTTTTCTTTCATTATTCTTTGTTTTTTTCTTCTTTTTCTAAAAAATTAAACACAGCATATGTATTGAGTATAATATTGTGTGTGTATATGTATATATATATATATATATATATATATATATATATATATATATATATATATATATATATATATATATATATACATATATATATATGTATATATATACATATATATATATACATATATATATATATATATATACATATATGTATATATATACATATATGTATATATATATATATACATATATGTATATATATATATATATATATATATATATATATATATATATATATATATATATATATATATATATATATATATATTGAATGTTATTTTTATATTTAAAAAAGTTTAAAACAAAAAGTAATGAAAATAAATAGTTGCTGTTATTTAGGTGTTCAATAAAAATCCATGAAAGTTTTGTGTGCTAAGAGTGTTTGTGTGATTGGCTTTGGTAATATTTAAAATAAAATATTTTAATCATAAAATAGTATTTGCCTTTCAGGATCATGGTCTCAAGCAATATAAAACAAAACAAAAAGTATTAAGTGTATATCACTATCCATGATGCTTAGTACCAAGTACCAAGGATTAATTAAGAGATGCTTGTACTAAGTAGTAAGTTTTTTTCACTTTCGCAAACCTTTAACTCTGAAATATAGAAACCTGAACAATCAGATAAAATTGTGCTTCAACAAGATTGATATATATTTAAATTTTTTTTTTTTTCACATCTTCACTTCCAACAAGGCTGTAAGCAACCACTATAAGAGTTGGAAGTTATTGGAAGAGAAAAGATGAAGTTTGTAGAGCAAGATAACGATTGACAGGCGACTGAAAAGATTGCAAATTGTATGAATCAAGAAAGCAAGATGAAGGAAGCGAGTTCCAAAGAACTGATGTTCGAGGAAAAAAACTAGACAAATAAGAGTTTTTGGAGCACTTACGAAAAGGGTGAGACAATAGAATTACAAGTAACATAAGAATGAATTTTAATAGATGGCACAAGAGATGCTAGCTCTTTAGAGCAGTGTCCATTATAGTATTTGTAGAAAAAAGAAAGAGAAGCAACGTTACGACGATGTGATATTGGTTGGAGGTTGGCTGCAAGAGCGGGTCCAACTATGTTTATTTGCGTTTTTGCACCTTGTCTAAAAGAGAAAGGGCATCATTAGAAGATCACCCCATATATGGCAACAGTAATCCATACAAGGACAAATTTGAGATTTATAGAGATAAAGAATAGAATCCTGAGTAAGAAAGTGTTGAGCTCGATATAAAGATGCAACCTTAGCAGATGCTAATTTTGCAATGGATTTGATATACTGTTTCCAAGAAAGATCGGAAGTAAGAGTTAGTCCTAGGAGATAAAGGGTAGATGACTCATTGAATACATTACTGTTCATAAATATAGGAAGATCTAAATTATTGCAATAACAATTAGCTATAAAAAAAAAAAAAATTAAATATTTGACAGATAACAAAATACACTGGCAAAACAAAAGTTTTTTTTTCTTCAGTTTTTTTAAAACATTTACTTGTGCATTCTTTTTTTTCCAGTCATGACATTTCAATTGTTAAGAGTTAATAAATAGACAAGGTATACCCAATAAACCTAATATCTTTGTTTGTAGCCTTTTTTATATATATATTTGTGTGTACCTACCAGTCACATAATACTTTCTAGATGATTTATACTAACTTTGATGTTATATAATGCATCTCTATGCAAAAATGAAATTAGTAAACAGCCGCAATAAAAGCAACTTATTCAAGTCTATTTGTATTTTTTATAAAACTTTCAACAACTTGAGAGTATTTTAAATATAAATTGAATAAAGAAATGAAAATGTGGTTTGATTTTTAAGAACAAGTTGTATTAAATATATTTTAATTGTTTTTTCTTATTCTTTTTTCTTTGTGTTTCTATATAAGGGTCAACCATAAAGTTGCGGTCATGAAAAAATATTATACTAACAAATGACATTGAATTTTTAGTATTTTCAAGGTATATTTTAGCAATACCAAAAGAATCTATATGAACTTTACAAATTTTTTAGCTTTTCTTTTGACAATTTAAATATAAAAAAAATAATTGATTTTTTAAAAAAAATGTGTGAAAAATATCTTTATCAAATTGCAATATTAAAGACAGATTTTAATAAGCTCAATCAGTCATTATATCAAATAATGATTGTTTGTTTTTTTAGTTTTCTGAAAGTGGTAAAATTCTTTATAAATGCCTAAAATTTAGTCTTTAGCCTTTTCTGTTAACAATAAAACATCACATAGCTAACAATAGAGTAATGATTAACACCTTCTCTTGCTTTAAGTTTTTACAATGCTATGCTTTCCAGAGTTCTCCTTACTCCATCCATTGCTTCTTTTCAATAGACTAGCAAAAAAAAATTCTAATCAAGAGTTAAAATATTGAAAGTCTCTTGACAAAAGTTTAAGAATTTCATTAAATATTTGAAGTGAGTGGAGGGGAGATCAGTCCTAATCATTACTCTTTGCATGTTTGAATGAGTCTTGTAAGCCTTTAAAAACAGTTTCAACTAGTCATTTGCATTTCTCTAAGTTAAATTAAAATGCTGTAAATATTGAGTTATTTAAGGAAAATAATTTTATTTTTTTTAAAGAAAAAACACTGACATGTTTTGCATTTAGTAATATAAGCAACTATTAAGCCTTTGACATAAGTTGCAACAGTAAACATTATTTGGCAATGTCCCCAGAAAGCACTTTGAACTTGTTCTATATAAACATAGCTATAGTTTATATTGTAGTAGGCTAATATCAAAGTGAATTATTAGTTCATTATCTATGATTTTATTTATTTGGTGAGGGTAAACAGGCACTTGATAGTGTTTAATTATATGGTAAATCTGAAATTGCAGAGGCCTCTCTAAATATGTAAGTGTTTGAGCTAGACAAAGTTTAAAAAGTTTGTTTTGATACTAAATTCCTTGCCCTTCCTTTCATGTTTGGTATATCTGACCAACAGATCTTTTCTTTTTTTAAAACAAAAAAACTTTTAATTCATTTTCAATATTAGGTAATCATTTCAACAAAATTGTTTTTGCTAAATATTTTCAAATTAAAAAATATAAAACTTTATTTGTATAAAATTACATTTGTTATAATTGTTGTATCTTCACAGTTGAAAAGTACATTTTTTTATTTAAAAATATACAAACTAAAGTTAAGTTTTATCAAAGATTTTAAAATTTAAAAAAATAAAAAGTTTAAAACAACTTCATGTTAAAATATATAGTTTTTAATATCAAAAGTTAAAATGGCTACCAGATTATAAATATCTTTTATACATTAATTTTAAAAAATCTGCCCCTAATATTCAAATTCAATATTTTTGAAATATGACAGTTGTATGTGGAATGAGACACTGCTACTGTATTAATGAGACTTATCACTATAGGGCATACATAAAAAAAGTTTTATGATTTCTCCCTGTATATAGTATTGTTTCTAGAATTTGCAAGATCTTTCTATAATTTTTTATATTAACAGGTTTATGTTTAAATTATTATTATTATTATTTTCTTAGTTTATAACAGCAGATCAACTTGCAGGGTCAGGAGTTAAACCATTATCTCCAACAAACTCAGAAACAGATGGTAAAATTAACATATATTGGGCTATTAAATATTTTATTAAATTATGATAAATTGTGAAAAAAAAATGTTTTTGAAATTAGCATCAAAAGGTGTAAAGAGGCGTAAAATGACAGATGAAGAAATTATGGCTAAGCTCAGTAAGTTTATTTTTGAATTTAATAAAAAACATGCTTAAATATACATGCAGTAGTAAAAGTAATATATACATATATACATTATTAAATTAACGTGTATGCTTATAATTAAATTAACATTTATATTAATAAATTAAGATTATGAACTTATTTTTGTATAAAACTTTTAGGGACCATTGTTACTGTAGGTGATCCTAATAAAAAATATTCAAAATTTGAGAAAATTGGTCAAGGGTATGTATTGAATATATTTTTTTTGTTTCATACTTTTATTTGGTACCCTTTGAACCATTCAAAGATCCATCTGATGTTCTTTGAATCAAACAACAGTCATTTTATTTGACTAAATTGCAGATGGTTTACTGTGACTGCATCAAATAAATTTGAGAACTGCCCACATATACAGATGACTGCATTACTTTAGAACATAAATAAAATGTATTCATTTTGATCTGTTTTGTTATTTCTTTCAATTTATATTTTGTGCTGTTGTTGTTTCTTAAGATTTTTTTTATATATATAAAATAATATGGTTTAAAGTAAATTAATTTCGTTTGAAAATAAATGTTTTAATCCTTCAGACCTTTATCAATTACATAATACTTTATTTGATATTTTTCAATTAAAAATATATGTGAATATAATGAGGTGTGTTTAAAAAGTTAAGCAATTTTCTCAGATTTTAAGAAAGAATTTTTGTGTTGGTACACATGTCCCAAACATTTGTTTACAGTTTCAAAAACTGCATATTGTTTGTTTAGATGTGCTTTAGTGTGCTTGGTGAAATATTAAATGTGCTTTAGTGTGCTTGGCAATTATCTGGTGTAAAAAAAATAAAAATAGATCAATGATTTTGCATCAAATTTTGCACGAAAAATAGAGTTATGTGCTCTATCTTGAGATATGGTTAATCTCTTTTAAAGCATAACATTGGTTGGCTCATGTCATGCAAATATAAGGATATTTTGAGTATAAGGAAAAGTTAGTTGCAAAGTTACTTATTTTGGACCAGAGGAGCTGCTGCATGTGTTTTACCCAGGACCTTTTGAATGACATAAATGTTAATCTTGATTTGCTTAAAACATAACTAGCATATTATGGGAATATAATTATGATGTTGAAACTATTGTTCCAATGGAAATAACCAGGAGAGCCATTACCAATAAAAAGCACACTAATTTCTATTAAATATCAAGGTTTTGCTCCCTGTTTTCTTTAAATATTGTGGTGTAGTTTATAAGGAGTTTGTACCATAAGGTTGTACAGTCAATAAGAAGTTTTATTCTGAAGTTATGCGCCATTTACAAAAATCAATAGAAGAAAAAAGGTCTGGAATTGTGGAAAAACAAATCATGTCACTCACCATAACTTGTGAAATTGATAAATACGATAAATACAAATAAATACGGCATTGCTGGAAGAACTCAAAGCTATACTGTAGAGTGTTAAATAGAATTTCTTCAAGATTGGAAAAAGCATTAGCAATAGTGTATTACATCCTAAAGAGGAGAAGGGTTACTTTGAAGGGGCTGACTTGAATAATAAACAATAAATACATTTTTTTTTATAAAAATGTTAGGTCACCTTACTTCTTGAACACACCTTTTTATACTAAGTTAGAGATGTTTTAATATGACATTTCTACAATTGTATTTGATTTAAAAGTGATATTTATGAAATCATGTAATTTACATTTTTATAAAATATTATTCTTATTCATTTCATTTTAAATAATTTATTACAATATTTCAAAGCTTGTTAACACTAATTACAAACAATATAACAAAGTTTGACTTTTTTATAAGAAAGTTTTTTTTATTTTTACTTGAATAAAAAATTGCGATGCAAGTTCTTAAATAATAACAACCAAAAAAACAACCAAAAACATGGTACAACAAATTCAATAATGCATGCAATCTTTTGATTTAAGTACATCTATTTTGGTAGAGTTAACATTTAAGATCCTTTAAGTTAAGAAAAAATGAACTAAAGTTTTGATTTTTGACAAACAGATATTCAAGTGAGATAAGGGGTTATTCATAAATTACATCACTCTCTAAGAGGGGGAGGGGTTAGTGGTTTTGTGACGATTTGTATGGGACTTGTTACTAAAGAGTTACAATTTTGTGATGAGGGGAAAGAGTCAGAAGTAGTCAAAAGTTGCGTGACATAATTAGTGGACGACCCCTAAGCAGACAGGTGTTCAATAAATAAAGGATAACCAAGCCAAAAAATTTTTTAGATCGGTTGAAATATGAAAGTTTAACATTTATTGATATCTAAACTTAAACTGCTTAATGAATGAAATGATAGCATAATAATGTTATACTAAAAAAGTAAGTAAATTGTAGTAAAACTTTGCGGTGAAAGGGAGAGCATTGGTTTTACTAGATTAAAAAACCAAAATAAATCATAACTTTTTACTTCTAGTTTAAATAAATTTTGGAAAAAATTTTGAGTTAATGAATAAAGTTTACACACCCACACGCAAAGCGAAATTTAGGAATAAAAATGTGATTCAAATCTCATTTTAAGTTTAGGATTTAAAAATAAGAATATTAATTGTTGATCGACTTTTTTTAGTGCTTCAGGTGTTGTGTTTACAGCAATAGAAGTTGCTACAGGAAATGAGGTAAAAATAATATACAATATAAATACTTAAATATCTTTACAATTTAATTTATTATTTTATTTATTTTTAATTTTTTCTCAATTTTTTTTTAAATAGGTGGCAATTAAACAGATGAATCTGTCCCAACAGCCTAAAA
Source organism: Hydra vulgaris (assembly GCF_038396675.1). NCBI lineage: Eukaryota > Metazoa > Cnidaria > Hydrozoa > Anthoathecata > Hydridae > Hydra > Hydra vulgaris. The sequence goes on from NC_088920.1 coordinate 28,867,150, forward strand.
AAGTAATATGCTTTCTAAGTATTTTTTATGTTAATTTATTTTTTTTTTCACCATTGTGTTGAATTATCTATGAATTCTGTTTTACTAAGCATTAAATAACCTTTATCTCAACTGTTTCTCTGTGCAGCGACATTCAAGGTTTATGTTACCAAAAAAAAACATACTAAGAAACATTTCTCAGAATTAAAGTTGGCATTCGGCAATGCCAGCCTAACTACCTACCTTAAAGTGTTAAAGGTTGCCAAAAAATCGCTGACCTTGTTTCTATGTTTTATGGTAACACCTTTGAGTCAACTTTTTTATGCCAATATGATACCGACCTCTAACAGCTTTTTTAACATTTTTCCTTATTCCGAGGGTTGAAGAAAAGAGTAATCTCCTCAAAATAACTTGCCCTATGATATAGGTAGGTAAATATGAATTAAAGATATTTTTATATATATATATAAATATATATATATATAAATATATATATATATATATATAAATATATATATATATATATATATATATATATATATATATATATATATATATATATATATATATATATATATATACTAGCAGAAAGCAACCCGTAATACGGGTTACAGTCGGTCTGTTACTTAATTTATAGTGGCTGTTTTCCACAATTTAAAGTTGCGAAACCTTAACTAATACCCTGTAAGAAAAACGCCTTCAAATTAAAAAATTAAACCATCTGTAAAATTAAAATAAATTAATTTACCAATTATTTAACATTATTTGAGTAATTTACAACTGACATAGGTCATATCAGTGTATGGCCGAACCATTTTCCTAGACATTACTAAGTTCAACACAATACGTTTTTACTGACACAAAATAATAACACTTCATCATGTCTTAAATTGACGAAAGATTAAAGCTAAATTCTTGTTATATTTTTTTTAACATGAACTTTAATTAATAAGATTAATATGAAGTGAACGTAATTTATTTATGAGTTATTAATTTTTTGGTATCCCCTTGATACATGTTTCTTTAAAAAAGGAAATTGTCTTTAAAACGATATATGCACACAACTAAATAAATTTATTATAAATAACTAAGCAATCGAGTACAAATATGTTTCAAACAAAAAAAAGTCGATTTACAATCAAACATGTGTATTAGGGTGGAGCGATTTTCATAGCAAAAAAAAAAGAGTTTAAAAACCAATATTACTGAGACACGAATCAATGTCTATTAATTATAAGATAAAAGTAAAAAAATATTTTTTGATTTTGATGAGATCTTGAGGGTCCTCTTTGGAATTTAAATTCTTGACAGGTCCTAATATTTTTGAATTTTTTTTTTCTAAACCATATCAACCTTGGACTCAAAAAAAGCAGAAAAAAATGCTTGTTTCATAAATAATAATTTTATTAGAAAAATTTTTTAGTAAAAAAAATACTTGCAAAAATATACCTTAAAACCCCCGTTTTGTTGAGGACGGGGGTTTTTGATGAAAAAAACAACTCTACTTTTTTAATTTTAATTTTTTTAATAAAAACAACTATTATTTTCAAAATCAGTATATTATTTTGCTTCTTTTAAGTATCAAGTTGATATAGTTTAGAGAAAAAAAATTTAAACAATTTAGGACCCATCAAAAATTTAGAATCCAAAGAGGAACCTCAAGAACTCATCTAAACTAAAAAAAAAAGAGTAAGGTTCTTTTTTCACCAAAAGATATTGATTTGCTGCTCAGGCAAATCAAATTTCAAAAATTTTCAAAATCGCTCTGCCCTAATGTGTATTACAAATTGTAAAAAATATGTAAACTTTGATCTTTTATATTGCATTAATGCGTCATATGACAAACCTAAAATAAAAATTGTAACAGATAAGTAGACATAAAAGAAAAACAAAACAAAGCAAAAAAAACAACTGGAATTCAATTTACCTGCTTTTCGGTAGCCTGTTGTCATACTTAAACTGCTGTCATGATGCAACTTGTCGGTGTTGTTTTATGACGTTATTTCACGTTGGCTTTTAGTAAACTTTAGTTATATTTAAAAGACATTACAATAGATTTAAAGTATTTTAATTAAAAAGAAAAAAAAAATGCTTCAAGGAGCCAAATAAAAAACATTAAAGATAAAAAATCAAATAAATATAAATAAATTGCATTTATATAGCTAAATAGTCTTGGCTTATAGTAAATTTTAAAAGCAGTGTTTTCAATAAATTAAACTACCAATTAATTATTTTTAACAAATAGAATGTAGCATCATATTATGATGATTGGGTAGTGAATCAATTTAACTATATTTAAGTTAATTTAAGTATGGATGAGCCCTCCATTTGAAGGATGGCTCATCCATACCGCCATTACTTTGCCACTTATTGAAGGACCTCTCCGAGAGAGGCCCTGGGTGTTGGGAGCAATATCTTTTGTATTCCTCAAATGTTAACGACTCTAAAATTACAAATAGAAGGATATAATAAAATTTAAAAATATTTACAATTTTTTTTAATCAAAATATAAAGCATAACCTCACCATTTTCACAGGATGAAGAGGATGCTAAAAATAAATTAAAAAAAAATTAAATTAAAAAAAGTTAAACTTGTGAGAAATTTAATTTTAATAAAAATATGAGTAAAATGCAAACAGTTTAAAAATGTCATATTTATATTAAATAATTCTTTCAACTATTGCACATATTTCTCCGTAAAAAATATATAAAATTTAAAACACAGCCCTACCAGTTATGCTTCTACCAGACACTAAAGACAAAAAATATACCTCAGAATAATTGATAGAATTATATTTACATATAAATAAATATTTAACTATAATTTTTTTTACCTATTCCCCTCATTTCTTCCATAAAGTTGTCTAAAGTAAGATAAAAGATAACTGAAGCTAAAACTAATTAAAACTAAACTAAAATTAACTATTAACTAAACCAAAACTAAAAAAAACTTTAAATTTTAATATCTGTACCTCAGAAGACAAAGGTCAGTTATCCAGTTTTTTGTGAAAATGAGTTATGTATGAGACCTTTTTAATTTTTTCAGTATCTACATAGGTATAAAGATTGTTTTCCTGCAACAATGTGAAACAAAGTTTGGTCAATATAAAGGGTCTGGTGTCCCCACAATGTTCAAAGGAAAAACGTCTGTAGTTCAGAAATGACTTTTCACTTTTTTTATTTAACTTTTTATTTTTGTCAAAATTATATTTCATGTGCCTCAAGACAAATTAAATAAGACAAATTAAATAAAACATAAATTTAACCATCAAGAATAAAAAAGCCAATAAAGACTAATTATATTACTATTTACTCTCTCCTGGACAATTTCTAAAATGTGACAACTGACTTGGGCTACTGAGTGTACAGATATAAATGCTTTATTTAACTATACTAATCACATAATTTATACTTAGTTTTTTTTCCAACTCTCCTAAAAGAAAAAAGAAAATAAAGCTTTAGTACTTGAAGTTTTAAAATTCCAGTTACAGTGCAAATAAACAAATTCCTATTAACAATTATTTTAATAGCAAAAACACTGACTTATTTCAGTCTTCAATTCTGTGTCTAAACAATAAAAGCACTTAAATATATAGACGTTAAAATATCTACTTAACTTTTTAAAAATAAATTCACTAAACTAATGTAACTAATACCTTTATTAGCTCTCTCTTGATCAACTAAAGAAAATAAATTTTAATTCAACTAACTTGAGATAAAATAATAAGAAGCTGTCTTACTGAGAATTTTAAATTTCTTCTCTATTATTGACAATATAATTTTAAGTATTACCTTAGTTAAGCCCACGAACTATAAGTTCTTGGGCTTATTGTATAAAAATATAAAAACCTACTGTTTTACTTTTAAGTCAACAACAATATTTTAAAAAACATTTTAGTTACTTTATAAAAAAATAAAAATCCTTTTAAACATACTACCTCTCTCTTCATTGTTGTCAACTAAACAGAAAAACAAACAAACAACTGATAGTAAATTTTCCCTTTGGTAGTAGGTTATTAAATAGATTAAATAGATCAAAGATCTATAATCTGCTCTAACAGTCTACAACATTATCATTAAACTATAACTATTTTCGACAACCTGGTGTAATTTAACATTGATATATTTTTTTTCAAATGACAAAAATTATTAAAGTACATTATATAAACGTAGAACAAATGTAGTGATAGTGGATTTAATCCAAAAATAGAAAGAACCTTTAGAAAAAAGCTTACTGCTTTTAAATCTACAAAAATTTCCAACTTACATTTTTTTATCTACATTTATCTATAATAAAATATGAATTAATGAGTTACCATTATTTAAAGTTGATCCAGAAGCAACTAAAATAAATTATCAAATAAAAAGTTTGTTTATATAATCTTGACGATAATGTTGAAATAAACAATATTTATTGCTTGAAAAGTTAAGTAACAAATGTAATTCAAGTATATTAAAATAAATGTACGAAGTTACCTGTTGTGGCTGGTGCAACTGAAGTTATAACTAAATAAAAAAATATTAAATAAAAAAGCTACTTTATCTATCTTATCTATTTTATCCTGATGATTATGTTTAAATAAACAATATTTATTGATTCTTTTTAAAATAAATTAAAAAACATTACTATTTGCTGTAAAATAAAATAAAAGACATTACTATTTGAACTGATGATGCTACCACACCTAAATGAAAAAATTTATTAAAATATTTAAAACATATTCAATGCTTTAAAAGAATATTCAAAAGAAGTTTTTAAATCTACAAAATCTAAGTCCTTACTGAGTTCTACCTGTCTGTCTAAAAATAAAAATTGAGATAAAATTATATACAATAAAATTGCTAATGCTACATTTGTACTCAAATAAAATCTAAATGATAAACTACTGTACACTATATACTTACTAAAAAGGCCTTCAGCTTTTTCTAACTGCTCTAAAAAAATGAAACAATACTTGCTTAAAATGATCTAAAAAGACTGAAGACAAAACTGAAACACTTTACTAAAAAAGAAACATTGTACTAAAAAAAATTTTTTTACCAGTCATTTTAGTTTTAACTTCTTCTAAAAAAAAAAACAGAAAAATAAAAACAACCAACAACAAACAAACGATTATTTAAATTTTTGTTTTAAACAATGAACAACATCAACTCTTCTTGAGAATAAAAGTACATCATCTCAATTTCGCAAGCTGACTTAACTTGAAAGACCGCATGGAAAATGTAACCGCGCATAAAAAAGTCTAGAAACTACTTAAAAACTAAGAAATAGTGTATTTTACAGAATACAGAACCGTAAATAACAATACGAACAATAGGCGAAACATTAGGCGTAAATATGCGCACTATTCATTACCGTATTAATATTTAGATATATATACATACATACATACATACATACATACATACATACATACATACATACATACATACATACATACATACATATATATATATATATATATATATATATATATATATATATATATATATATATATATATATTTCTCTCAAAAGTATTATTATCATTGTAACTAAAATGAAAAACACCAAGTCAAAAAAATTTAATAAATCGGATAATAAACAGGCTTTTTTCCATTTTTATTGTCATTATTTTATTTAGAATTTATATAAAATATTTTTTTTTTTTTGCTTTTTTATTGTCATTATTTTGTTGTTAAAAGTTAAAATAAATTAAAACGTTCGTTTTGCGGTTATAATCTATTTGAAATAACAAATAAAGTTAAGTTTTAAAATTTTGATGTCGGCAAAAGTTGCCAAATGCTGACCCTAAATTGCCTAAGGGTGCTTATATTTTACTTTTGAAAAAAAATTTTAAATATTCATTTTAATTACATAATCAGAATTTTTAATTAGTTTGAATTTTTTTAAACTATTCCTATGCTTAGTTTAAAATAAACAACAAAGATTTTAAGCAACAATATGCAATAAGCAACAATACAATTTATGAGTGTCTTAACATGAAAAACCTAAGCACAAAAACTCACATTACATAACTTAACCCTTAAACTACTGAAATAGAAATAACTTGAATTTTGTCATTAGAAAATTTTCAACAAGAATAACCAAAACAATCTAACTATGCGTCAGGGCGTGTTCAAAAATGTTGTTGTTTGTAGGAAATTTTATAGATGAAAAATGACTTTAGTGGTTAAAAACAAATTTGAATAGTATTACATTTTAGTGATGACTGTCTATAGATGGTCTTAATGGTTTATGGGTTAGATGTCTGTGCATAAGTACTGGTTTTCATTACTACTTTCACAGTGTATTTTTAGTTTTTATGAAAACAATAAATTAACAAAAACAACCAATAATTAGTTTTTACTGGAAATATGTTTTTTTTTTTCAAACTTCTTTTGAGAATAATGTGGCGATGACTGTTCATATGCCTAAGGACGCCATAGCCACAAATGCGGCACTGCATACATACGTACATATGTACATACAAACATACAAATATACATACATACATATATACATACATACATACATACATATATACATATTTAGATATATGTATTTATATATATTTATAGATATATATAAATATATTGTGTATAATATTTTCAACCAAATTTTTATAGGAGCTTATCATTAATGAGATTCTTGTTATGAGAGAAAATAAACACCCTAACATTGTTAACTATGTTGACAGTTATTTGGTTGGAGATGAGTTATGGGTTTGTACACATTAATTAAATATATAAATTTATTTTTTTTCTAATTTATCTTTTTTTTTTTTAAGTAATTTACTTGCATATAGTTTGTCAATTTATTTGCATATAGGTTGTCATGGAGTTCTTAGCTGGAGGATCTTTAACAGATGTTGTTACTGAAACATGTATGGATGAAGGTCAGATAGCTTCTGTTTCAAGAGAGGTAAATGGAGCTTATGTTTCTAAAAATTATTACAAAGTTACTAAAAATTTCTTTTGTACTTTTAACAATTATTTTAGTGCTTGCAAGCTTTAGACTTTTTACATGGCAATGGTGTCATCCATCGTGACATTAAAAGTGATAATATACTTCTTGGGCTTGATGGTGGTATCAAGTTAAGTAAGTTTCTGTGTTGTTTTAGTTAAGTTTTTTGTCTGTTTCTTTTTTTTTTATTCCAAGTCTCCATAGAAATCCACTATAGTCAAGAAAGCAGATTAATTATTTGTTTGCAACTCTTTTTTCACATTAAACTCCAAAGCATGAACCTTTGACAAGGCTGCTGTGCATAGAAACAGGTTGAGCGCTGTACTTCTAGAAGCTTAGGGTGGACTTGAATTTTGTTCTTCTGGATTGTAAGCTGAGTGTTTTACCACCAGTCTACTACTGCATATTTATACAATAGTTTGTGTTGAAACACATTCTCATTGTTCAATTTTTATGCTTATTTACAAACCAAAATTTCTTTTTTTGTATGACTAATAGGTTTATTTATTACCAAAGAATTTTTTCTTTAGCTGATTTTGGCTTCTGTGCCACAATTACGCCAGAGCAATCTAAAAGATCAACCATGGTTGGAACACCTTATTGGATGGCTCCAGAAGTTGTCACGCGCAAGCAGTATGGTCCAAAAGTTGATATTTGGAGTTTAGGCATCATGGCTATTGAAATGATAGAAGGAGAGCCTCCTTATCTAAATGAAAATCCTCTAAGAGTGAGTTATAAATAATGCTGCTTTATTAAAGTATTTTATAAAAAAATGTTTTGAAAAATATTTATATACTTGTAGGCTTTATATTTAATTGCTACAAATGGAACACCTGAACTACAACATCCGGAACGTTTATCTCCTGTTTTTCGAGATTTTCTTAACAAAACATTGGAAATGGACGTTGATAAACGACCTGCTGCTCGTGAACTGCTAATGGTAATTTTAATTTTTTACAAGATGTATGCATGCCTTATATGTGTTTGAGAGAGAGTGTAAATTAACAACTTTTTCTTTAACTGACACCTTTTTAACATCTTTTTGCATCCTAACTTTGTACACCCTAAAACTAAAAGTATTCACACTATAAAGCTAAAACATTTTTACACTATGAAACTTAAACTTTATACACATAAAACAAAATATAAAAGTTATTATCTATAATATAATAATTTTTGTGTGTGGGGTACATGTACACATTCACTTCAAGTGGAACTAAGAAACTAGAAAATGAAGAAAATAAAACCAGTAAAGACAAGGCATGATTTAGATATCTTAAGGTAATAGACCACTGATTATATCAAATCCTTCAAAAATTACATTTTGGATATTATTTACATCGAAATTGATTAAATTTTATTGACAAAATAAAAAAAAAAAAGTTAAAATTTTTTTAATTTCAGAAATTTGGTCTCAGAAACCCCAAAATCATTTCATTGCGCTGTGATTATCTCAAAAACTATTTGTGCTATTAACTTGAAATTTTTTAAATTTACTTTTAATACGATAAAGAAGACCCTGTACTAAAATCAAAAAAATATACCAAACAGATTTTTTTAATTTTTTTTTTTAATGAAAAACACTTAAAGATCAAAAAATAAGGCATTTTTCACCATATTTGGACTTATAAATTTTTGAATCAGATTATCATATTGTCATAAAAGTGGTATAGGACATCCATAACAACACTGGTCACTCTGTTAGTTACATGGTTATAGCTGTTGGACGCAGCCAAACTGTGATTAAAAACTACGTTAATAGTCCTCATATGTATGGAATAAAAAAAAATCCTGGACATCCATCAACATTAAGTGACCGTGATAGGCAAAGGTTTTTGAGGCAAGCTTTAAATTCTTCCTTAACTGCACGTCAAATTGCTGCAGAAGCAGGTGTGATTGCTAATTTACATATAATTCAGCGAGTTATTCCTAATGCTTTTCACCTTTTGCACAAAAAACTTCAGGGAAAACCACATTTGACAACAAATCACATTAACAATCGAATAACTTTTGCAAAGGACCACATAACATGGAAAGAAGAGTGACAACAAGTAGTATTTTCTGATGAAAAACGATTTTGTCTTGATGGGCCGGATAGATGGAATTATTATTTTCATGATTTGCGTAAAGAACCAGTAACAACGTCAACAACAATTTGGTGTGTGATTGGGTATCATGGTTAATCAAAAATTCATTTTATTGATGGAAAAATGAAGGCTTAGGATTATCTTTTAACTGTTCAAGAATTTTTAAGGTGTGAAGTATCTGTAATAGATTTTGTTTTTCAGCAAGATAATCCTAGCGTTCATACAGCAAAGATAGTAAAGGAATATTTCAACAGCAGTAAAATTGAAACATTGAAGTGGCCAGCTAGATCTCCAGACCTGAACATTATTGAGAATGCTTGGGCACAGCTGTCACATATAGTGTTTGAAGGTGGTAAACAACATAGTTTACTAGCTGACTTGAAATCATCCATCTATTTTATGTATGAAATGTCAATTGCATCTGCATGGGATGCAATTGACATTTCGTACATAAAAAAGTTGTATGATTCTTTACCTTCTAGATTCTATGATTGAAGTGATTCAAAAAATTGGTAAAAGTACCCACTATTGATTGTTTAAAATTGAGACGTTTTTTTATATGATTGACAATTTTTATGAATTTTTTCCAAAAGTGTCTTATAATTTTGTCGCACTAAAAAAAAACTTTTTTTTTTAATAAAATGTGAGTTAGCTTTAAAATAAATTTTTTTAAATGTTTAGTCTTGTAATCCTTTTGCTCTCATTTACTATAAAAATTAGTTTTTAAATATAAATGTGTAGTAGAGTTTTATAAATATTTTTAGGGTGTCTTATCATTATGTTGCGCAGTGTATGTTATATTAACATTAATATTTACTACTGTATGCTTGTTATAATTTTATGCAAATTCATGCAAATTTTCTTCAGCTGCATTTTTTGTTGATTGACTTTGGTTTCCTTTAAAGAGTAAAAGTTTTTCTGGTGTTTTAAGAGTTTTGATTCCTTTAAAGAGTTTTTCACTATGCTTTATTTTATTTCTTTTTTCTTTTTTTTTTTCCATTATTTACCATTACTAATGTTAAATAATCAAAGGACAAATCTAGAGAGATAAAGAAAACAGCAACTATAGTTGGAAATAAAACCCATCTAGCCAAATGCACCAAAAGTATCAATCAAACAAAAAGTAGTTTCTGAGTTTCAATCACCACATCTGGTGTTTTATATTAAAAATATATGCTATAATTATGATATAATTTCCTTTTTAGCTGTATAGCATCAGAATAAACAAAGCATTGCTATAGAAAAATAAAAAAGTTTATATCGCTTTATTAAAAAATGATTTTTAATGGTGTTAGCTTTTTTTTTTCATAAAATTAATTTGAATTTCGTAATTTCGATAGCTATATTACTTAAAAAATTTATAATTAAAAAAATGATTTTTTTGATTTTTAATAGTGGTCACCTTAAAAATGTATTGAAACAAGTTAAAATGTTTTTTAGATGTGTTAAAAATGTTTTGCAGTTTTTACTAACCACATTTTTATTACTTATTTTTTACTAACCACATTTTTTACTAACTACAGTTTTTCTAATCACATACCAATACAGGCAGTTTTTACTAGCCACATTTTTTGCTGTTGGGTTTGTTAAATAAAGTTTGCTTAACTTTCATTTTGAAATTTTTACAAAAAATTTTTTGTTATGTTTTGAAATGCAATGTAGTGAAATTCAAAGAAGAACTTCTCATGCATTTTGTCAAGGAAAACTAAATATCACATTAAGAGAGCAAATTTTGAATAACTGCTAGTTCCAATAACTGACAATTCCAATAACTGACAAATCTATGAGTTTGTTAACGAATAGCCTGAGGAATCAGAGTCATAATTTGTATTTATTTTATCTCATGCAAAGTTTAGCTTTAATTTTAATTAGTTTAAAGTAATATTTTATCATTCATTACTACAATCTATCAGATATCTAAAGGTTAAGCATAATTTTTTTTTAATTTATTATTTTTTAAACATATATGCAGTATGTCAAAAAGGGAAACACCAGAAGTGCAGATTTATCTTCTAATTTCACCTTTCAACAGAATGAGGTTCCAAAACACACATTGAAGTTAGCTACTCAGTGGTTCAAAACAAGCAAGATTGAGGCATTAGATTTGAATCTTTTCTTATCAGACCTAGATTAAATGAAGTTATTAATGTGATAAAATTTTGTATGATGTTTTCCACCCTTTTATGAATAAGGAGGTTTGAAAAATAATGCACTCCACTATGCAATTTAGCTAATAACATTTTTAAGACTTATGACAAGAATTAAGTAAATTTCACAAATATTAAAAGATAACATTTATTTTTCAATGACATTATGTTTAATATAATTCAAATATTTCAACTAAAATTCAAATAAAATTAAAAAAACTATTGAGTATATTAAGTATTTATTAACTAAGAAATAAAACATTTTGTTTTAAATTCCAGAAAACAAAATTACAAAGTTTGTCATTTTGCATTTTTATGTTACAAATTTTCAGGCGGCTCAGCAAATGGTCATGGTCTCTCCTCTTCTGTATCACATCCGGTTAATTTTTTTTTTTTAAATTCATAATAATGAATCAGGTATGTAAGGAGAAGCTCAAGTATATTTTTTTTTTAACAGCTGGCCTTGGGCACTGGTAGAGGTTGTCAACAGATACTTGTTCAAGAGATGATGGTCTTCCTATTTTAGATGGCATCAAGTGAAGGTTTGAAAACATTATGTCGTCTTGTAATTTCTCCTTGCAATACAAACCATGTCTCTTCTTTAAAAACTCTTATCCATTGCTTTTGCAACTATGATGTTGATTGATTACCTTTTCATACTAATTTTCATAAAAATAAATCAGTTTGTTTTTGGCATACATTTCTATGGAACCAAAATTGTATGGTTAAAAAGAAGTTTAAAACTTATGATCAATAATTTCATTACGATTCCAACAACTTACTTTGAAATAATTTATGAGCATCAATGCAAGCTACATATTTTAATTTAGCCCAGTACATGTATCATTGTACAATGCAATATGTTTTCTGTTGAGGTTCATGTCTGAAGATAAAACATCTTCAGACATGAATCTCAACAGAAAACACCTTCAAACACACCTTCAACACAAGAACCAATTGAGAACCACATGAAGCCATAGCTTCATCCCAAACGTGCATAAAACCAGTATTCCTATTTGTCTCATTTGTCAACAAATTTAAGAGAATCACATTCGGCGCAATTCTCAAATAACGGCACGAAAATATATATAAATTAAAGTGTTTTAGTAGATGGTTTTTTTAACATGAATCTCAATTTAAGTTCTAACAGTACTCTTTGCATAAGTTATATATGATTCATATATTAAGATTAGGTTAAAGTTGGTATTATGTGCTCTTGTGTAATCGGACTGGTATAATAAAATATATATATATATATATATATATATATATATATATATATATATATATATATATATATATATATATATATATATATATATATATATATATATATATAATCACATTTACAATGACCAGTTTTTCAACAGATATAGATCCAGATTGTTTTTCAATAGCATTATTTTTAAAGCTCTTGTTAATTGACTGAAGTTTGGAAAGTTTTAAAATGTAACTTTTATAAATTATGATGTTATTTCCTTCAACTTGAGAAAAATAATGGTTATCAAAGATAATGATGATTGTTTATCATTGTTGCACTTACAGTTCATGTTTTGAAATTTTTTATTCATCGATTTTCTTATCCTTAGACGCGTCCGCATTATGACATTTTGATTTTCAGATACTAGGCAGCTAAAAATAGAAATTTTGTTACTGCGGATATGGTATTAAGTAAAATTTACACTTTCCATTTTAGACGAAGATTTGGACTTTTCTTGAAGATTTTTATAAAGTATAAATATTAGAATCTAATATAATTTCATTAATATATAACGAATCTAATATTTTTAATAAATATTAGATTCAAATTTTTCACACCATATACAGTTATGTATGTATGTAAACAGTGTGTGTGAATGTATTTATATGTATGTGTGTATGTATGTATGTAAACAGTTGTGTAAAAGGTATTACAAGTTCTACAATTACGATATTATAAAGCATCTACAAGTTAATTTCTCAGTGTAAAGTATGTGTGTTAAAATTTTTAAAAATATTTCAAATAAAAAAAAATTATCTTGTCATTAGTTTCTTTTGGAAAGTAAAAAGAATCATGAAACTTTAACTGGTTTGTTAATTTTAAGGCATGGTTTGCATGTTTTCAAAACTTTTTTACAAATATGCATGGAGTATTTTTTTGCAATAGGAATTTAGTTGCTATTTATTTAAATGTTTTATCTTTACTCGTAAAATTTGTGTGTGTATCAATTATTGCGATAGCCGGTAATAACTTAAAACTTTGTTTTAAGCATCCCTTTTTGCGTCAAGCCAAACCATTAGCAAGTCTTCAACCATTAATAATGGCAGCCAAAGAAGCTTCAGCACGACATGGATAGTCTTTATGTGGTAATTCTTGGTTTACATAGTAATGCAGCAAGAATCAAAGCATATACGATCTTGTAAGTAGGAACGAATATACTGATAGACATTCTAAAAATTAGATTTCAGGCAATTAATTGCAACAATATGCAAGATTCATAATAATTTGTACATACATTCGTTTTTATTGCAGACTTGAGTTCTTTTTTAACGCTTTGTATACCTTCGCTGTTTTTATAGTTCATTATATTTTTCATCAATAATAAAAGCACTTTTTTACTTCTGAAAAAATTCCGTTTAAATTTTTTGAAAAATAAATTTTCAAAATTTGATTGGTTTTAGTGATGAATTTGCGCGCGGTTTTATTTTCTATTTTTGAATCAACGTTGAAAGATAAAAAATTTATAAAATGCTGCATAGAGCCTAATTTTTCGCACATTCTTTTCTTTTATACTTTTTGATGTTTTTATTTAAATTAATTTTAGTAAATTTTCTTTAGAACAATTTTGCGAACTTGAAATATAAAATTTAGTTAACTAGATTTTTGATCTAGTGAATTGTCAATATTTAGAATTAGTATATACGCTTTTGTTTCTTTTTTCGACACTTTTTTTACGATAAAAATAAAAATTGTAAAAACTGTTGAGAAAGATTCGGAATTTTTTTTAACGATTACCAGTGCTTTTTTCTTCTCAAACGCGCCGGAACAGCGTTCCAATACTGTAAACCAGTAACCTCCGCTAGATTTGAAGTCTCCCACATCCTTTTTTTTTTTTCGTTATATTTTATTTCGCATAATCACAACAGAAAACACCTTCAAACTCTGTGAAAAGACCTTACCCCGCAAACACACTACAAGGGCCAACGTTTCCGACTATTTAATAAAATACTTAACGATCACATTTATGTTCTATTAAAGTACTTTATAACAATAATTTTGACAATTGCTTAGCATAGTCAGAGTATAAAATTAAATACCTGCATAACTATTTTATCTTTTACTTAGTTCTTATTGTATGATTTTATTATTTTTACGTTAACGATTTTATTTTACAACAATTTACTAAAATGTTTAAAGAACAAAAAAAAAAATGTTTTGTTGTCTCTTGTTTTAAATCCGTGACTTTTTGAACACATGATGAACAGGTTCACTTGCTTGTTCCGAGTAAATTCCATTATCAGTATTGGTACTTTTTAGAAATGGTTCAATATGAAATTCCCATGATACATTTAAAGAGATATTTTTAAAGTAATAATATGAATGATATATTTCATTAAATTAGCATAGAGCGTCTTCAAGTCCATAACAGCATATCTAATATCACAAATAATTTTTTTTTCAAAGACAGCTTGTTTAATTGCTTGAAACATTCAATAACCGGAAATAAATAAAGTTTTCCTTAAACAGCAACATCACGAGCAAGACCATCAATTCTATCTTGTCTATTGATATTCTTACTATCTAAAGTCTATTGATATTCTTACTATCAAATTAATGCAACCACTACAAAATATATGTAACTTAAGTTTAACCATTGTTTACTGCCAGGCCAATGTTTTAATAATAGTTTTCTAAAAGTTGTAACTAATTAATGTATGCGACTCAGGTACTGGAACTAATTAATGTATCCGACTCAGGTACTGGAACAAAATTTTCTATAACTGTGTCTAAATCCTCTTCAAGATATAAAACTCTTGAATTAATTATATTTTTACAATCGGCCATCTTTGATTTTGGTTTTCCTTTACCAACCAAAACACTCATCTTAACACCACAAAAAACTGTATTTTTCCAGCATTGCTTCTAATGATAAACATTGAGTTTGTACGCTTTAAATCAAATGCAACAGAATACTTAATGTTTTAAAAATTAGGAAGATCACCTAATTTTCTTAAATTCCCATTGTATTTAGATTTTACTTCTGCAACATAAAAATAAAACATTGCTACATTGGTTGCTAGTTTTATAATGCGGATTAAAAGCATTTATAGTGACTTTTAAAAAACCTATAGAAATAAGTTCAAAATTCCTTTAAATGATTATAACATGTATAAGTTCATCAATATAAAAAATTCTAAATGAAATTTTGAATTTTATATAAAATTCTTCTTTTTTACATGAAAAATATTATTTCTTACATGAAAAATATTGCACATGAAACTCTATTACGACTAGCACGACAAGACGTAGTCCCAGCTACAAGAGTCAATGCATAGTGGGCACAAGACGTGTTTAAGACGTATTAAAACACATTAATACGTATTATAGAAAAACTCTTCTTGTGTCCACTTTGTGGTCTACCATGAGTAGTAATTGTAAATGTTTCACCTCTAAAAAAATTTTACTTGTTAATTTTAGTTTGTTCTTAAACTCATTAGTGCAAATGCAAATATAACGAATTACCGACGACAAAAAGCAGAAATAAATATTATCGACAGTGTAAAAAAAGTTTAAAGACTCAAAAAGAATGTATTTGAGATAAAAGAAAGCTTAAATTTTCAAGAACTCGTAAAAAAAAATGGTAAAAATAATATTGAATCTATCGAGAAAAAAAAAGCTAAAGAAATTTAAAAAACTAACCTATTAAATTAAAGTTTGAAAGTATCTACATTGATGAAGCTTTATTTGGTTTCAACCAAATGTAGTAAGAAATGGTTTGAGAGAAAAAATGAAAACTGAGATTCAGCAGGGAAAATTTGCATATATATCGTATGATAAGCTACCGTACTCGACTGGTTATCAAAGAAAACATTAACATGTAAATTTTTTTTTCATTCTTAGTGACGACAAAAAGTTATATAAGTCCTGTAAAAATATATAATATATCAGTATAGTGGCGGACTAGGGGATAAGGGGCCCAACTTTTATTATTTTTATCATCTAGAATTAGCAAACTTAAATGAAAGTCTAGTTTAATTTTTTTTTTTTTTAAATAAAAACTATTACAAATGTCTATAACAATGTTCCAAAACTGAAATATTGAGTAATAGCTCAAAAAGTATAATAGTATTAGTAATTTACACTGTTTGAGCTATGGCAATACGATATAAATTATGCATTATACATTTATGTAATATACTAAACACAAGCAGTTTCAACTGTCACATCAGCACAATCATAAGTTATGTAAACAGTTCCCAAATTATTTGAGTTTAAACTGCTAAGGTGTCAATAATAGTTTTATGATCAGGAAGCATGACTGTTTCAATACTTATCAGAAGTAATGAATTGAAGAGGAACTGGCTCATGGCTGATTTTAACCAGTTTTTAATATTTTTTTAATTTTCAAAATACTCGTTCACAATTAACTTGAGTGCATACGGGCGTTAAGATGTATTTATATCGTACACCCAAATCAAGGGTGCCACAAGTAAAAAAATATGGATATTGAGTAATGAATGTCATTTGATAGTATGTTATATGTTGTACATGGTGACAAAATACCACAAGTGTAAAACGAATGTTTACAAAATGGCAGATACAAATGGCACTCTTAGTTGGAAAAAAATATTAAAAACTTAAAAATGATAGCCCGCTATAACACCAGATGCAGCAGTTTGAATATTCCCATGAACGCCAAAAGAAATAGTTAAGACTGCCACAATTCCGAATGTGGCAGTTTATCTATTTGCAACACTGCAATTAGACGCGGCGTCCCGTATCGTACCGCTATATTGCTCAACAGTTGCATAGTTGTCAACAGGGTTCGTTTGATGTTTTGTTGTATTTTGGTGCTCGTTGTGTTTTTATTGTGAATATAAGTTACTAAAAGACAAGATCTAATGCGTTATTTAAAAAAAAAAAAAACATTGTAATTAGTGGATATATTATATAAACTACACTGAGGCATATTCGTTTAGACACATCAATTTTTTTCTCTTTGTCTTAATTTTTTTCTATGAATTGTCAACTGATATGCATGCAAGTTATTATCAAAATAATTGTTGTGTTGTGGGCTAATAAAAATCACACAAAAAATTTTTTTATGTGTCTTTATTAACATGAGAGCATTTTTGATATACAAAAGTACATTTTTTAATTGGAGTATATCTATAGACGCAGTCATATTTTTGACATTAAAAGATGGAAATTAGTAATGCGTATGTTCTCCATTACACTGGATCACCTCAAAAATTCTGCCTTTCATTGACTCCACTAGTCGTTGAAGTGTAGTTTGATCCAACTCGGACCATGCTTCAAGGATTTTACACTTTAACTCAGTATCAGTTTTAAATTGGTGTCCGGCTGCTTTAGCGTCATAAACTTTTCTTGATTGCATTCCCCGCATGTTCTCAATTGGATTTAAGTCCGGGCTACAAGCTGGCCATTCGAGAACCGGGATGTTGTGGTCTCTAAACCATTTCATAGAATGCCTAGATGTGTGAATTGCAGCACTATCTTGCTGAAATATGGCATTATCGTCCATATTTTCATCCATATAAGTTATGAGAACATCATCTAACATTTCTGTATACTTTATCGAGTTCATTTTAGGTAAACCACAACACAGAGTCAATTTTCCTGAATAAGAAAATCCACCCCAAACCATTAAACTTCCTCCTCCATAATTTCGTTTTGTTTGTGGGTCATTTATTCCTCCTAGATCATGCCAATAACAACTGTAAGAGTCTGGACCATCTAAATTGAACTTTTTTTCATCTGAAAATATTACGTTTTGCCACTCATGAGTCCAATGCATACGGTTTTTAGCAAACTGTAATCTAGCAATTTTATGGTGTTTTTTTAATATTGGTTTTTTCTGTGGTTTCTTCCACTTTACGTTTGGTGTTGTACGTAGAATATGTGCAACATGTTTATTGGTGACAGGCAATAATAATTTATCCTTTATTTGTGTTGCATTCAATTTATTTTTGGTTGCTTCGAAGCGAATTCGATTAATTTGCCGATTTGTTAATACTTTGTTGCCGTTTGTTGCTTTTTTTACACCGTAATTGTCACCTTTTGCAATGTAGTTTCGTACAACATGGTCAGATCTTCCAATTTTTCTTGCTATTTTTCGTATAGAAAGTGCTGGTGAGATTTCTGAGCCACGATATAAATAAATTTGTATTTTTTCAGCACCTGTCAAATACTTTTGTTTAGGCATTTCGTAAAATGCAATAAAAATGATACTGGCAGAGCAAAAGATCAAATTACACTAAAATTTATCAATTTATTTATGTAAAAGTGATTAAAAATCAATAATTACCGTTATTAACCTGATTGCGTCTATAGATATATTCCAATTAAAAAATGTGCTTTTGTATATTAAACATACTCTCATGTTATTAAAGACACATAGAAAAAATCATTTTGTGATTTTTATTAGCCCACAACACAACAATTATTTTGATAATAACTTGCATGCATATCAGTTGACAATACATAGAAAAAAATTAAGATAGAGAGAAAAAAATTGATGCGTCTAAACGAATATGCCTCAGTGTATTCTTAAAGTGATTGTGTTAGTTTATAAAAAAATTAGGTAATTTTCTATTTTTATCTAAGATCATAGTTTAACGTATTAGTTTATTAAGTTTTAGTTTATATTAGTTTTATTGTTATTAAAGACTTCGTAAAGACAACAATTAAAATGTTTATTGGGAATAGTCGTGCTGTTCAAATGCTAAAAATGGCATTAGATAGTCAGAAAAACGTAAGCCCACTTTTAGTTTTTCTTTTCATATAGCTAAAAGTCGACGAGGTGTCGTTTAATTATTCTACGTTATGCCAGAAAGATGTATCTTCATTTTGATGGTAAATACGTATTTATAAAAGATCAAGGATTCAGAAATCACTGATATTATATCCATTAAATCAGATCAAATATCCATTCAACAAAGTACTATTTGAGTAAAAATTCATTATTCAATGTTTACAGATTATGGAGGGCATTGAAGAACAGGCTGTCTGCGTGCTGGAGACTTCCAATTTGCAAGAAAACCAAGCATGTAATATTTATTCTCATGTATTTATCAATAATTGTTGAATAAATATGTTTCGATATTCATGCATAATTTTGTTCGCAGGATGTGGAGAGCGTTGGGGAACAAGGAGTCCATGTAGTGGAGACTTCCAATTTGGAAGAGAATGAAGTATGTATAGTTTGCTCTCGTGTGCTTTTCAATATTTTATTTTATTTCCCTCGATGTTATTGCATAGATTTTGTTTTCAGATTATGGAGGGTGTTGAAGAACAGGCTGTCTATGCAGTGGGATCTTTCCAATTTGCATGAGATTGAACTATGTATTATTTTGTCATGCGTTTATCAACTACTTTTAAATATTTTATCAAAAAAAATATTTTTGGATGTTAATGATTTATCTATGGTTACAGATTGTTCCTGAACTTGAGGGTGAACCATTGGAAATTGAAGCAGGGGCCTCAATCCAAGGTGCTAATGCTGAGCCATCTACAAACTCTGGTACATAATATTACATAGTGACATATTTTTACAAAAAAAAAAAAGTGTTTTAATTTTTTTTTAACTAAGGTTTTATTATAAATTTCTTTCAGGACCAACCAGAGTAAGACTCCAAAAGCCAGAGACAATATACGTAGATCAAAAATGTTTGCTGGCGAACAATATGAAGCGACGACTGGGAAGATAAAGCCTGCCCGATGTCTCAAGGAAGGCTGTGATACACGCTGCAGGTTGGCTTGCAGCAACAACCTGAACATGGACGAGAGACTAAAAATTTTGAAGGAGTTTTTGCATGTCGAAAATATAAGTTTCCAAAGGGTTTTTTATTAACCGACATATGGAGAAAGTGTTCCCAATGTACAAATATAAAGTACATAACTCAAATAGAGGGGACAATTATAAGCTCAATCACAAAATTTTCTTCTGGAGCTTTGAAGATGGATAAGAGAGGATGTCACTCCAATCATACAGCAGTGTCTGATGACATAAAAAATTGTATTCGGAGTCACATCCTCTCTTTCCCAAAAATCGAATCACATTATATTCAAAAGCAATCCAGCAGGCAATATATTGATGGTAGCCTCACAATCGCATCTATGTATCGCATGTACCTGGGAGATTATAAAGGCAAAAAAAAAGAATGTGGGACATTCTACATGTATTTAACAATATTCAATAATGAATTCAATATCGGGTTTTTTAGTCCCAAAAAAAGATCAGTGTTCATTGTGTGAGTCATATAGACAGGCTGGAGATAAAACTATCTTGCAACAGCAATATGACAAGCATGATGAACACAAAGATTTTTGTAGACTGGAGAAGGAAAGGGACGTGCAGAGATCCAAAGATGGGTCTATAATAGCTGTATGCTATGACCTACAAGCCGTCCTGCCTTCTCCAAATCCACAAGCGCTATAATGGACATCAAGGACCTGTGCCAGCAGATAGGCACAAATTTTAATATTAATAATGAAAAAGAAAAGGTCTTATGGGCAGATATCTAGAAAATTCGAAATCTTAAGTCCTGGCCCAGTGAAAAATAAAACCGCGTCCCACATGGGTTACACGTGGGTTCCGTGTGGGATTGATGGGATTTACGTGGGACGGTTTTTCCCATGTGGTATCCGTATGGAAATTTGTCACCTTAAACTCATGTGGGTAATCCCACATGGGTTACGTGTGGGAACCATATGGTATTTACACACATGGGAAATCCCACGTGGGTTTCCTGTTGGATTTGCATGGGAATTAATTTGAAAGCTAAAAAAAAAATTTTTTAAAAAAACTAAAAAAAAATTTTTTAAATCGACATAGCATTGCGTTACGTTTACATTGTGTGAAAATATTTTGTATTAATATAGAGAATGGCAAGCAAGTATATAAGTATCACGAATAATGTTTATCTTTCTTTATAGAAATAAGATTAAGATTTGTGCAAATAGACTTATTATTAGGATAATATAATAGTTATTTGAATATTTATCTTGAGTAAATTATTTGCAAACAACTGATGCAAGTTGAAATGTTGTCAAAAACCAATCTTGCATGCATGGGACACTGCAGTGTCCCACAAAAAAATGCAATTTTGAAAGTCGAAGAATTTCCAATTTTCTTTATTAAAAAAAGAAAAAAATAGGATGGAGATGGGTTTCTGTAACTTTTTTTATGCTCCAAAACTTTTAACTTTAGATATAATAAGGTCCTTAAGACTTAAGGGACTTACGAACTACGTTGACGAACAAAAACAGGATATTTACAGAAACTTTTTAATTTTTAATCTGGAGTACCACAGTGTTATTGAGAATAAAGTCTCAGGGTCCAGTTTTCAAAGTAATATGATCTAAAGTGATGTTTAAATAAAATAATATGCTTTAAAATGCATATAGTTATACATATAACTCCTGATAGTTAACTATATGTATAACTAGTTATACATATAATTTGTTATAAAAACTTATTTTTTAAGGCTATGCTTGAACAAATTAGTACCAATTAATTCAAATTCAAGATTTACTTAAAGTTCAAGTTAAAGTTCTTATTTATTCATTTTTTTTTTGTTAATTTTATATTTATTTGTTCAAATTTATCAGTTAGTACTATTTTTTACTACAGTAAGAATGTTTATCATTGTTGAACGTGATTTTATTAGTAACTCAATTTTATTTTCAACATATTTTGACAACACCCTTTATATTTTAAATGATGACAGCTTTACTTTTCTATTGATGTTAAATTTATTACGTTTCAATAACTCAGATTGAATCTTAACTGAATTATTGTAAGCTTCGTAGGGGTTGTATATCAAATGGTGTTGTAAATAAAGTAAAAATAATATATATATATATATATATATATATATATATATATATATATATATATATATATATATATGTATATATATATATATATATATATATATATATGTATATATATATATATATATATATATATATATATATATATATATATATATATATATATATATATATATATATATATATATATATATATATATATATATATATATGTAAATTATGTTAGTGTATTTTACAAATAGAGTGCTCAATGTTCTTAAAGAACAGAGCAATAATAAATTAGTAAAAAACACTTATCTAACTTTTATCTTCGACTTGAAGTTTCACCATTGCTGGATCATCAGGAAGAGTGCTCAGTGTGATCCATTGTGGAGTGATCCATTGCTGGATCACCAGGAACTCTTCCTGATGATCCAGCACCAGCTTTTCTCTTCGACTTGAAGTTTCACCAGCAATGGTGAAACTTCAAGTCGAAGATAAAAGTTAGATAAGTGTTTTTTACTAATTTATATATATATATATATATATATATATATATATATATATATATATATATATATATATATATATATATATATATATATATATATATAAATAAAACATAAAAACAATAAAATTGATACAAAATTTCACTTTAAAACGAATACCATTAACATTGTGATGATTAGGAAACTAGTATTTATGTATTATTATTATATTATAAATAAATAGTTTTTTAATTCATTTTATAAAATAGAGACTGACAACGATAATTAATGGAAATAAATACAAATTATAAAAATCATGTAAACTTCATTTATTATTTCTAAATACTATATTAATGTTAGTCTACAAAGTTAAAATCAATTTAGAGCTTTGTTATTAGTTCTTTTGTGCTTTGCACTTCCACTTCTGTCTCTCAAATTTATAAAATAGGTGGTCAAAGCTTGCTCAATAGGTAGGTTCTCAGCATAACAGTGCTTTTTTCTTACACTTTCTAAAGAGAAATATGGCAAATTGATAACTTATTTTACCTAAATCATAGGGTCATCTATGCATAATGATGTCAGATGATGACCCGGTTTATTGAACACCTTCACCCTTCACCCTATCAAACTCAGTCAATTTTTTTGCCATCTCCCATTAAAAATGATGTCATTTTTTGCTATCATATTATGATGGTATATCTGAATTGTTAATATAATATAAAAAATGCATATACCATCAATTTTTTTCTGGTTCAATTATACATTTATTCTCAACAGTACTAAAAGTAAAAAAAAAAACATAAATTGTTCTTTCAGATAAGCAAGCTAATTTCTGAATTTAAATTGTTTTTCCTATGATCCTCTACAGTTTTAAGCAACAAAAGCAAGAATTTTATAGACCACATTGTTGGTGTAAATACCTCTAAAACCTGCTCATAGCTAGCTAATATAAATTAATTACATAGCTAGCATAAATTGTTTTAATTTTTTTTTAAATAAAATATTTTACTTTTTCTTTTAATTCCATTTTTTAATTGACATTATTTTGGTCTCAGCATCCCCTCCCCATTGTCAATTATTGTTAAACTCACACTGCCCCTCTATCTACTGGCATTATTTATGGATGATCCCATAGTCTAAATAATATATATATATATATATATATATATATATATATATATATATATATATATATATGCATATATATATATATATATATATATATATATATTATTTTTACTTTATTTACAACGCCATTTGATATACAACAAACCCTTACAAAGCTTACAATAATTCAGTTAAAATTCAATCTGAGTTATTGAAACGTAATAAATTTAACATCAATAGAAAAGTAAAGCTGTCATCATTTAAAATGTAAAGGGTGTTGTCAAAATATGTTGAAATTAAAATTAAGTTACTAATAAAATCATGTTCAACAATGATAAATATTCTTACTGTAGTAAGAATTAGTACTAGTTAACAAATTTGAACAAATAAATATAAAATAGTGAAAAAACAATGAACAAATAAGAACTTGAACTTGAACTAAATCTTGAATTTAAATTAATTGGTACTAATTTGTTCAAGCATAACCTTAAAAAATAAGTTTATATAATAAATTTTATGTATAACTAGTTATACTTATAGTTAACTATCAGGAGTTATATGTATAACTGCATGCATTTTAAAGCATTTAATTTAATTTATATATTACTTTAGATCGTATTACTTTGAATACTGGACCCAGAGACTTTTTTCCCAATTACACTGTGGTACTCCAGATTAAAAATTGAAAAGTTTATGTAAATTCCTATTTTTGTTCCTCAATGTACTTTGTAAGTCCCTTAAGTTTTATGAACCTTATTATATATAAAGTTAAAAGTTTTGGAGCCTAAAAAAAGTTACAGAAACCTCCTTATCTCCCCCCTATTTTAATATTTTTTTTTAATAAAGAAAATTTGACTTTCAAACCAGCATTTCTTTGTGGGACACTGCAGTGTCCCATGCATGCATGCTTGGTTTTTGAAAACATTTGAACTTGCATCAGTCAATTGTTTACAGATAATATACTCAAGAACTATATTCAAATATCATATGAACATGTTAGAGAATGTTCATATGATATTTGAACATCACAAATTTAATAATATTGTTGTGATATGTTATTTAAATAATACCATAATAGATTATGATATGAAAATAAGATAGGATATGAAGGTAATGATCAAAGAATAAATTTACTTGTAGAGATTTAGATGTTTGTTTATTAGTTTCAGAATATTATATTATGTGTGACCGCGGCCTTCTATAATAACAGGCCTTGACATTACACAACAAAGTTGTTAAACTGAAGGCCAATTCCTAATACTGTGTTTGCATTTTCATCTTTTAACATTAGACAAAAGTTTGTGTTCACGCTTGTTTAATAAATCTTTAAAATTTGATTGGTTTATAAATTAGATAGCGCAACTTCAAGACGATAATGTTGTAAGGTTCAAGGCGTTAACATTGTAAGGTAATAATATTGTCAAACTAATGATAAGTTTTTTTAATAATTAAAATGCCTTAAAAATGCCTTTAAAATGCTGTGTATCTCTTTGCAAGTCGAACTATTTCAACTACAACAAAAATATCAATTTATACAACTACAACTACAATATCAATTGCAACTACAACAAAAATATCAATACTCAACTACAACAAAAATATCAATTTATAAATTCCCAAAGAATCTAGAGGAGAGAAAAAGATGTAGTGAAGCTATCCCAAGAACTGGTTTTATTGTTACAGACTATACAGCAGTATGTCAACTGCATTGGCCAAATGAAGCACCTTTTGAAAGCAAATATGGGAAGCAATGACCTTTAAACCCACCATCTGTTTTTAAAAATATTCTGCCTAGTTGTTTAGCCACACCAGCAAGTAAAGTTAGAAAAACTGTAACTTCAAGCGGTTTTCGAAGCATTTTACCAGATAAGTTAAATGATTTTCTAAAAGAGGATGAACTTATATTTGACGATATTCAATCTTTGTTAAGTGATAATAACGATGTTATTGTTTTCCAGCTTAATAAAAAAAGTTTACAAATACAATCAAAAATGTACAAACTTGGTGTTCCATTATTTATTTTAGTAATTTTCAATGATTATTCATTTGTAGCTAACCATAATGGCACAACTTGTAATATTTCATCTTTAGCTGTAAACAAATTAAAGTTAATAAAAACAAAATCATCTTTATTTGAAGCAGTTAGATTTTTAAAAAATAAAGAAAGTTCGCTTCAGTCAAATATTCTATTCGAACACCTTAATGCTATGAGAAAAATTAATGTTGGTGAAGTTTTATATACTTCAGATATTATATGTAGAGCATATGAGTATTTTGTTATGCGACGAAGTTTATATGATTGTTTGTGTATTGACTACAAGTTACCAAGTATAAGGATTTTAACACGATTGACTTCAAAAATAAGCTCAATGGAGGACCTAAGTTTCATAAATAGTATTTTTATGAATTTAAATCCATTGAAAAGAACTTCCATACTACTAATTGATTAGGTCTATGTCAAAGCTTCATTACTTTACCAAAGAGGTGCTCTGTTTGGTCAAGCAATAAACTACCCTGAAAAGTTAGCTAAAACAATTTTATCATTTATGATTAAATGTCTTTTTGGAGGTCCAGAATTTATATGTAGAGCTCAACCTGTTTCAAGTTTTTCCTCTGAATTTCAGTTTGCTCAATGTCAACAAATTGTTGATACGATAAATAATAATGAAAATAGTAATAATTACTGATGGTAACCGTGTAAATCAAAGATTTTTTGGAATGTTTAAAACAGTTGATAGTAAACCAACCATGGTTATCAACATCAGGTATATATTTATTATATGATTATGTGCATCTCTTAAAATCTATACGAAACAATTGGTTGACAGAAAAGACTGACGAACTTCAATTTTTAAACAATAAAGAACTGGCTTTGGCTAAGTGGAGTGATTTAGAAACATTATATAAAACTGAGTGCAATAGTCTTTTTAAACTCTCTAAACTTACAGCTAAATCAGTTTATCCAAAACCAATAGAAAGACATACTGTAAAGTTTTGTTTGTCTGTTTTTTGCGAAGAAACAGTAGCTGCATTAAGAACGCATCCAGAGATTGAAAATAAAGCATTTGAAGGTACTGCTGTATTTATTGAAAAAAAATTTTTTTTTTCGAATGTTGTTAATGTCAAAGCACCTGGTGCTGGCATTCGGTTTAGAAATGAATTATGCGGAGAAATCCACTCAGTTGGTGATCAACAGTTACAACTGCTATGAGATATTGCTGAACTGTCAAATTTTATGAAACCTACAGGTAAGCGTGTAAAACAGCTTATGCTAGATACTAGCAATGCAATAGCCCATTCATGTTATGGCTTTATTGATCTCGTAGAAACTTTGTTGAGTAATGGAGCAAAGTATGTCTTATTTAGTTGGTTTTCAACAGATCCACTTGAAAAAGCTTTTCCTAAGCTTCGACAGGGATCTGGAGGTACTTACCTTATAAACGCTAAATCTGTAATTGAAAAAATTAATATTCAACATACTAATTGATATTACAACTTGACATTCTTGTTGATGGTATCAATGGTCATACTTGTGACATATGTTTTAGAGATATTTCTACTGATGAAAAAGAAATTCTGGTTAATATACATGATCTTGAAAGCTCAGTTAGTAAATCTACATTAGTGGCTATAGTTTACATAGCTGGCTATGTGCAAAAAAGCGAAATAAAAATTTATGATAATTCTACCAATTATTATTATTAATATGGAAGTTATCTGTATAGCCTAAACAGAGGCAGACTTGAAATTCCTTCTGATACTCTTTTCTAATGGTCAATATTTTGCTTTTTTTTTTCAAGGTGCTTCTGACCCTTAATGCAGAACACTTTGTGTTACTCGGTTTCAGTTCATTGCTGCTAAATATAAATTTAAAATCACAAAAAAATAATGCAGAGTATATTTTAATATTCTGCTAAAGAATTACTCACTAATTATGACTCCCAAAATACTAAAGCTATCATAATTTATGTGAAAATTAGTTTTGTAATTTATTATGCTATTTACTTGTAATGTTTTTTATTTTCTCATTAGCCTATATGTCTCTCAATATGTTTGGATTTGTAAATATTTACCCTGTTGAGATATATTGATAAAGCTTTTTTTTTGCTTGAATCAACTTTTGTTGGTGTTTTTTATTGTTGGTGATTTTTATTGTTACCATTTTTAGCAAAAAAAATTAAAAATACAGTTATCTTTCTAATATATAGATATATACTTTGATATGGTTCTGCTTGTTATTGATACTATTTAATATTACATAAATATTCTTAATGAAATTTGAAATACGAAAAATATGATTATCTTTTAACAATTTTTTGGTTTTCTTTTTATATTTCCGTCTTTACTAGAGATTATTATTACACCCTACCTAATATAAAAATATATCAATAAGTAAAAGTAAAAGTTTATTCGGCCTTCAGTTTTTACAGCATTTTGCGCGATGTCAAAGCCTGTTATTATAGAAGGCCGTGTATGTGTGACGAAAAAGTAAAGATACTTTTGCATCCAGTGGCTATTGCACCCAACGTCTACATCATTGAAAAAGTAGGTTTTCACATTTTTGTTTTTGTTTTTTTGTTTAACTACTTATCCTAATTGATCACTTTTTTTTAGGATTCTCCTCATGGGTTCAAGGTCATTACGCATAATATGTGTTCAATCACCCATAATACGTTAGTCATTGTAAGTAATAAATTAGGAAATAATTATTTGTGAATTATTGTAGTCATTAATGACTTCAACCTGGCTAACAATTAAAATTGCTCGACTTATAAGGTTCCTTATTAAAATTGCTCTCTCTCTCTCTCTCTTTCTCTCTCTCTCTCTCTTTCTCTCTCTCTTTATATATGTATATATATATATATTTATATATATATATATATTTTTATATATATATATATATATATATATATATATATATTTATGTTTATATATATATTTGTATTTATATTTTTTTTTTTAGAAAATGTTTGAAGAAAGTTAGAAGATACTAAAAACCTTGGTATTATGCAAGCCGAAGCGATTTAATTAATTCAATCGACAAAAAACGGCGTGTAAATCGCAAAAGAAAAAATATTTTTAATATTCAGTTTGGATGTATTGATTAATAGCATTTATTTTAAAATAAATTCATTTTGCAACACGTTTTTTAATTTTATAAAATTTCGTCATAATAGTTTAAGGTAAATCCCACATAGGTTATAGGTGGAAAACATCACATGTCAAAGATCAAAAATGCTACACATTTTGAATACCAAATGGGATAAAGTACCAAATACCAGATTAAGTTAGGCCTCTCTGAAAGCTTCGATGATTAATTTTAAATTACTATTTAAGTAATTTTTAAATTAAAAGAATTTTAAAAATTATCATAGAAGCATTCGGACTTTCATTTGTCTAGTAATGACTACTTTTATACCATTTGGATTAAAATATGTGGCATTTAAGATCTATAACATGTAGTATTTTCCACCTATATCCCATGTAGGATTTACCTCATAAAACCCATGTGGGATTTGCCATATGAAACCCACATGGGACAAAATAATAATCCCCATATGGGTTACATATGGTAAAAACCCACGCGTATCCCATATGGGATTTACCATATGGAATCCATGTGGGATTTACCATATGAAACCCACATGGGACAAAATAATAATCCCCACATGGGTTACATATGGAAAAAATCCACGCGTATCCCATGTGCGCTTTTTCACTGGGGGCGAGTTCCACTATAAAACATCGTTTAAAGATGAGAGTGCGTGGAAAAAAGTTATTGTAAAAATATCCACGTCATTAGGCAGGTAGGATATATTAGATAACAAGAAGGCTTATCCTAAAGGAATCACCCACCCTATAACCAGTGACAAAAAAAAAGACCTTGTGTCTTTATGCAAGACAGGTTTGATTCCAGAGCAGTATCACTATTTTTTTGATAACCTAAGGTTGGGTGAAACTGCTGATGCCGTCGCAAAGGACAAAAGTTTAAATGGTTGATTGTTTAGTCAGCCTGTATCCTTCCACTGCTGAACGTAGGCCACCCAAATTTTGTGCCACTGCTCTCTGTCCCTTGTCACTGTTAGCCAGCTGCTTATATATAAAAAAATTTCTTTGGTGTACAGTAAGATTTTTATGGATACATACATGGAGAAATGTGTCATAAAGCAAATATCAAGAATTATTTCTTAATACTAGGTATGTTTTTTTGAAAAGTAGGTTAAAATTTTGAAATATCGCGCTCTAGTTGTAGTACTGTAGCAATGATTATTACAGAAAATTGCTAAAGCTACAGTGCCAGATTTTGACATACGGCACTCTAACTCTGACGATTGTAATGACATAGTGGAATAAGACTGCCACATGTCTGATAGTTCTAAGTGCCCGTGTTTAGTGTTTTTTCATTAAATAAGAGTTTGTTCTACAAACATGATACTTAAAAGTTGAAATTTTATGAAATGTACCGGTTTGTCTACATAATTCTCACACCAAAAACTTCAACCCTGATTTTCTCAGTTTGACACTTTTTGACTTGTGACACCCTTTATCTGGGTGTACGATATGTTAAGTATAGATTGCATTTTGAATTGGCGTGAAAATTAAGTTTGTGCAGCAAATTAAATGCAGATGAGATGTTTATCTGTTGTATGTCTGTTATATGTCTGTTGTTTATCTCTTTAAACCTCTTCGAATTAAAATATGCCAATGTGTGAAAAATTTCCTTATTTTTTCCGTATCTATTTTTTAAAATCAAATTATTATCAAATGCACACCACCTCTCACATTCAAGACCGTTGTTAAACAATACTATTGTATTATTATTAGATTTATACATAAAAATTAGAGAATGATATATATTTATTTGGTACAAATTTAATATTTCTAGATTGTTATTGAATGTTATCCCAGTGAAAAAGCGCACATGGGATACGCGTGGATTTTTTCCATATGTAACCCATGTGGGGATTATTATTTTGTCCCATGTGGGTTTCATATGGTAAATCCCACATGGATTCCATATGGTAAATCCCATATGGGATACGCGTGGGTTTTTACCATATGTAACCCATATGGGGATTATTATTTTGTCCCATGTGGGTTTCATATGGTAAATCCCACATGGGTTTTATGCGGTAAATCCTACATGGGATATAGGCGGAAAATACTACATGTTATAGATCTTAAATGACACATATTTTAATCCAAATGGTATAAAAGTAGTCAATACTAGACAAATGAAAGTCCGAATGCTTCTATGATAATTTTTAAAATTCTTTTAATTTAAAAATTACTTGAATAGTTATTTAAAATTAATCATCAAAGCTTTCAGAGAGGCTTAACTTAATCTGGTATTTGCTACTTTATCCCATTTGGTATTCAAAATGTGTAGCATTTTTGATCTTTTACATGTGATGTTTTCCACTTATAACCTGTGGGATTTACCTTAAACTATTATAACGAAATTTTATAAAATTAAAAAACGTGTTGCAAAATGAATTTATTTTAAAATAAATGCTATTAATTAATACATCCAAAATGAATATTAAAAATACTATTTTTTCTTTTGCGATTTACACGCCGTTTTTTGTCGATTGAGTTAATTAAATCGCTTCGGCTTGCATAATACCAAGGTTTTTAGTATCTTCTAACTTTCTTCAAACATTTTCTAAAAAAAAAAATATATATATATAAATATAAATATATATATATATATATATATATATATATATATATATATATATATATATATATATATATATATATATAGAGAGAGAGAGAGAGAGAGAGAGAGAGAGAGAGAGAGAGAGAGAGAGAGAGAGAGAGAGAGAGACAGAGAGAGACAGAGAGAGACAGAGAGAGACAAAGAGAGAGAGAGAGAGAGAGAGAAAGAGAGCAATTTTAATTATTAGCCAGGTTGAAGTCATTAGTGACTACAATATTTCACAAATAATTATTTTCTAATTTATTACTTACAATGACTAACGTATTATGGGTAATTGAACACATATTATGCGTAATGAGCTTGAACCCATGAGGAGAATCCTGAAAAAAAGTGATCAATTAGGATAAGTAGTTAAACAAAAAAACAAAAACAAAAATGTAAAAACCTACTTTTTCAATGATATAAACCTTATGTGCAATAGCCACTGAATGCAAAAGTATCTTTACTTTTTCGTCACACACACGGCCTTCTATAATAACAGGCCTTGACATCGCGCAAAATGCCGTAAAAACTGAAGGCCGATTAAACTTTCACTTTTACTTATATTGATATATTTTTATATTAGGTAGGGTGTAATGGCAGTCTATGTTTTCTAATAATAATCTCTAGTAAAGACGGAAATATAAAAAGAAAACCAAAAAATTGTTAAAAGATAATCATATTTTTCGTATTTCAAATTTCATTAAGAATATTTATGTAATATTAAATAGTATCAATAACAAGCAGAACTATAACAAAGTATATATCTATATATTAGAAAGATAACTGTATTTTTAATTTTTTCTTGCTAAAAATGGTAACAATAAAAATCACCAACAATAAAAAACACCAACCAAAAATCAAAAAGTTGAATTCAAGCAAAAAAAAAGTTTTATCAATATATCTCAACAGGGTAAATATTTACAAATCCAAACATATTGAGACATATAGGCTAATGAGAAAATAAAAAACATAACAAGTAAATAGCATAACAAATTACAAAACTAATTTTCACATAAATTATGATAGCTTTAGTATTTTGGGAGTGGTAATTAGAGAGTAATTCTTTAGCAGAATATTAGAATATACTCTGCATTGATTTTTTGTGATTTTAAATTTATATTTAGCAGCAATGAACTGAAACTGAGTAACACAAAATGTTCTGCATAAAGGGTCAGTAGCACCTTGAAAAAAAAAAGCAAAATAATAACCATTAGACTAGAGTATCAGAAAGAATTTCAAGTCCGCCTCTGTTTAAGCTATACAGATAACTTCCATATTTATAATAATAATTGGTAGAATCATCATAAATTTTTATTTCGCTTTTTTGCACATAGCCAGCTATGTAAACTATAGCCACTAATGTAGATTTATTAACTGAGCTTTCAAGATCATGTATATTATCCAGAAGTTCTTTTTCATCAGTAGAAATATCTCTAAAACATATGTCACAAGTATGACCATCGATACCATCAACAGGAATGTCAAGTTGTAATATCAATTTAGTATGTTGAATATTAATTTTTTCAATTACAGATTTAGCATTTATAAAGTAAGTACCTCCAGATCCCTGTCAAAGCTTAGAAAAAGCTTTTTCAAGTGGATCTGTTGAAAACCAACCTAATAAGACATACTTTGCTCCATTACTCAACAAAGTTTCTACGAGATCAATAAAGCCATAACATGAATGCGCTATTGCATTGCTAGTATCTAGCGTAAGCTGTTTTACACGCTTACCTGTAGGTTTCATAAAATTTGACAGTTCAGCAATATCTCTTAACAGTTGTAACTGTTGATCACCAACTGAGTGGATTTCTCCGCATAATTCATTTCTAAACCAAATGCCAGCACCAGGTGCTTTGACATTAACAACATTCGAAAAAAATATATTTTTTCAATAAATACAGCAGTACCTTCAAATGCTTTATTTTCAATCTCTGGATGCGTTCTTAATGTAGCTACTGTTTCTTCGCAAAAAACAGACAAGCAAAAATTTACAGATTGTCTCTCTATTGGTTTTGGATAAACTGATTTAGCTGTAAGTTTAGAGAGTTTAAAAAGACTATTGCACTCAGTTTTATATAAAGTTTCTAAATCACTCCACTTAGCCAAAGCCAGTTCTTTATTGTTCAAAAATTGAAGTTCGCCAGTCTTTTCTGTCAACCAATTGTTTCATATAGATTTTAAGAGATGCACATAATCATACAATAAATATATACCTGATGTTGTTAACCATGGTTTACTATCAACTGTTTTAAACATTCCAAAAAATCTTTGATTTACACGGTTACCATCAGTAATTATTACCAGTGTCTTACTATTTTCAATATTATTTATCGTATCAACAATTTGTTGACATTGAGCAAACTGAAATTCAGAAGAACAATTTGCAACAGGTTGAGCTCTACATATAAATTCTGGACCTCCAAAAAGACATTTAATCATAAATGATAAAATTGTTTTAGCTAACTTTTCAGGGTAGTTTACTGCTTGACCAAACAAAGCACCTCTTTGGTAAAGTAATGAAGCTTTGACATAGACCTCATCAATTAGTAGTATGGAAGTTCTTTTCAATGTATTTAAATTCATAAAAACACTATTTATGAAACTTAGGTCCTCCATTGAGCTTATTTTTGAAGTCAATCGTGTTAAAATCCTTATACTTGGTAACTTGTAGTCAATACACAAACAATCATATAAACTTCGTCGCATAACAAAATACTCATATGCTCTACATATAATATCTGAAGTATATAAAACTTCACCAACATTAATTTTTCTCATAGCATTAAGGTGTTCGAATAGAATATTTGACTGAAGCGAACTTTCTTTATTTTTTAAAAATCTAACTGCTTCAAATAAAGATGATTTTGTTTTTATTAACTTTAATTTGTTTACAGCTAAAGATGAAATATTACAAATTGTGCCATTATGGTTAGCTAAAAGTGAATAATCATTGAAAATTACTAAAATAAATAATGGAACACCAAGTTTGTACATTTTCGATTGTATGTGTAAACTTTTGTTATTAAGCTGGAAAACAATAACATCGTTATTATCACTTAACAAAGATTGAATATCATCAAATATAAGTTCATCCTCTTTTAGAAAATCATTTAACTCATCTGGTAAAATGCTTCGAAAACCGCTTGAAGTTACAGTTTTTCTAACTTTACTTGCTGGTGTGGCTAAACAACTAGGCGGAATATTTTTAAAATGGTGGGTTTAAAGGTCGTTGCTTCCCATATTTGCTTTCAAAAGGTGCTTCATTTGGCCAATGAAGTTGAAATACTGCTGTATAGTCTGTGACAATAAAACCAGTTCTTGGGATAGCTTCACTACATCTTTTTCTCTCCTCTAGATTCTTGGGGAATTTATAAATTGATATTTTTGTTGTAGTTGAGTATTGATATTTTTGTTGTAGTTGTAATTGATATTGTAGTTGTAGTTGTATAAATTGATATTTTTGTTGTAGTTGAGATAGTTCGACTTGCAAAGAGATACACAGCATTTTAAAGGCATTTTAATTATTAAAAAAGCCAACCGTTAGTTTGACAATATTATTACCTTACAATGTAACGCCTTGAACCTTACAAGGTTATCGTTTTGAAGTTGCGCTATCTAATTTATAAACCAATCAAATTTTAAAGATTTATTAAAAAAGTGTGAACACAAACTTTCGTCTAATGTTAAAAGATGAAAATGTAAACACAGTATTAGGAATTGGCCTTCAGTTTATCAACTTTGTTGCGCGATGTCAAGGCCTGTTATTATAGAAGGCCGTGGTTACACATAATATAATATTCTGAAACTAATAAACAAACATCTAAATTTCTATAAGTAAATTTATTCTTTGATCATTGCCTTCATATCCTATCTTATTTTCAAATCATAATCTATTATGGTATTATTTATATAACATATTACAACAATATTATTAAATTTGTGATGTTCAAATATCATATGAACATTCTCTAACATGTTCATATGATATTTGAATATAGTTCTTGAGTATATTATCTGCAAACAATTGACTGATGTAAGTTCAAATGTTGTCAAAAACCAAGCATGCATGCACGGGACACTACAGTGTTCCACAAAGAAATGCTGGTTTGAAAGTCAAATTTTCTTTATTAAAAAAAATTATTAAAATAGGGGGAAGATAGGGAGGTTTCTGTAACTTTTTTTAGGCTCCAAAACTTTTAACTTTATATATAATAAGGTTCATAAAACTTAAGGGACCTACAAAGTACATTGAGGAACAAAAACAGGATAATTACAGAAACTTTTCAATTTTTAATCTGGAGTACCACAGTGTTATTGGGAATAAAGTCTCTGGGTCCAGTATTCAAAGTAATATGATCTAAAGTAATATATAAATTAAATAAAATGCTTTAAAATGCATGCAGTTATACATATAACTCCTGATAGTTAACTATATGTATAACTAGTTATACATAAAATTTTATACATAAAATTAGAGGTATTTACACCAACAATGTGGTCTAAAAACTTCTTACTTTTGTTGCTTAAAACTGTAGAGGATCATAGGAAAAACAATCTAAATTCAGAAATTAGCTTGCTTATCTAAAGAACAATTTATGTTTTTTTTTTTTACTTTTAGTACTGTTGAGAATAAATGTATAATTGAACCAGAAAAAAATTGATGGTATATGCATTTTTTTTATATTATATTAACAATTCAGATATACCATCATAATATGATAACAAAAACTGACAACATTTTCAATGGGATATGGCAAAAAATTGACTGAGTTTGATAAAGGGTGAAGGTGTTCAATAAACGGGTCATCATCTAACATCATTATGCATAGATGACCCTATGATTTAGGTAAAATAAGTAATCAATTTGCATTATTTCTCATTTAAAAAAAATATATATATATATATATATATATATATATATATATATATATATATAAATGTATATACATATATATACATATATATATATATATATATATATATATATATATATATATATATATATATATATATATATATATATATATATATATATATATATATATATATATATCCATATATATATATATATATATATATATATATATATATATATATATATATATATATATATATATATATATATATACATACATATATAACTTTTACTTTATTTACAACACCATTTGATATACAACAAACCCCTACAAAGCTTACAATAATTCAGTTAAGATTCAATCTGAGTTATTGAAACGTAATAAATTTAACATCAATAGAAAAGTAAAGCTGTCATCATTTAAAAGATAAAGGGTGTCAAAATATGTTGAAAATAAAATTGAGTTACTAATAAAATCACATTCAACAATGATAAACATTCTTACTGTTGTAAAAAATAGTACTAACTGATAAATTTGAACAAATAAATATAAAATTAATAAAAAAAAAATGAATAAATAAGAACTTTAACTTGAACTTTAACTAAATCTTGAATTTGAATTAATTGGTACTAATTTGTTCAAGCATAACCTTAAAAAATAAGTTTTTATAACAAATTATATGTATAACTAGTTATACATATAGTTAACTATCAGGAGTTATATGTATAACTATATGCATTTTAAAGCATATTATTTTATTTAAACATTACTTTAGATCATATTACTCTGAAAACTGGACCCAGAGGCTTTATTCCCAATAACACTGTGGTACTCCAAATTAAAAATTGAAGTTTCTGTAAATATCCTGTTTTTGTTCCTCAATGTAGTTCGTAAGTGCCTTAAGTCTTAAGGACCTTATTATATCTAAAGTTAAAAGTTTTGGAGCATAAAAAAAGTTACAGAAACCCATCTCCATCCTATTTTTTTCTTTTTTTAATAAAGAAAATTGGGAATTCTTTGACTTTCAAACCTGCATTTCTTTGTGGGACACTGCAGTGTCCCATGCATGCAAGATTGGTTTTTGACAACATTTCAACTTGCATCAGTTAATTGTTTGCAAATAATTTACTCAAAATCTAAATTCAAATAACTATTATATTATCCTAATAATACGTCTATTTGCACAAATCTTAATCTTATTTCTATAAAGAAAGATAAACATTATTCGTGGTACTTACATACTTGCTTGCCATTCTCTATATAAATATAAATTATTTTCACACAATATAAACGTAACGCGATGCAATGTCGATTTAAAAATTCTTTTTTTAGTTTTTTTTAAGTTTTTTTTTTAGTTTCCAACTTTCAAATTAATTCCCATGCAAATCCCACAGGAAACCCACGTGGGATTTCCCATGTGTGTAAATACCATATGGTTCCCACATGTAACCCATGTGGGATTACCCACATGGGTTTAAGGTGACAAATTTCCATACGGATACCACATGGGAAAATCCGTCCCACGTAAATCCCATCAATCCCACACGAAACCCACGCGGAACCCATGTGGGACGCGGTTTTATTTTTCACTGGGATATTGATTGTTATTGAATGTTATTAAATAATGGTTTTAAGATATATGGTATTGTCAATACCATTCATCTTAAAACCATTATTTAATAACATTCAGCACAAATAAATGACTAAATATTCAAGTAACAACTTTTTTCAACCCAAAACTATATATGAGTCGACCAAGTACTCAATAACTATTAGAGGACCTAATGTATGGAATAAAATAATTAGTAATGATATTAAAACACTTGCAACTCTTGAACAGTTTAAACAAAAACTAAAACTATTACTTTTAAATAATGAACAAGCAGAGAATTATTTTTAAAACTATCTATAAAAATATTATATTTGAAAATTATCTACTAATGCATGTTTTATTTGTCTGGAAAGGTCTAAAGTCTTTATTTATATACATTATAGTAAATTATATTATAACAAAGTAATTATAAAGATTTACAGCATTTATAGATTTTAATAACAATTTATTATTTATCATTTAAAAAAAAGAATAAATTTAAATTATTATAGAATATAATAATTTAAATTTGTTCTTTTTCTTAAATGAGAGAAAGGGGAAAAAAAAAGTAATCTTCTTTGAGTTTGAATTTTTATTATTTCTGGTATTAATTTTTTTAAATTTCTTTTTGTTGAATAAATATTTTCGATTATGAGCTTATATAAGTATATATATATATATATATATATATATATATATATATATATATATATATATATATATATATATATATATATATATATATATATATATATATATATATATATATATATATATATATATATATATATATATATATATATATATACTTAATATATATAAGTATTTATATATATATACTTAAGTATATATATATACTTAAGTATATATATATAATATCTTATGAGTGTAATATATATGTGTATCTTATATATATGTATCTTATGTATATCTTATGTATATGTATATTATGTATCTTATGAATGTAATATATATGTGTATCTTATATATATGTATATCGATGTTGTATGAATCTGGCGATTCATACAACATCGATAAGGAAGAAAGCGTAAACTTCCCGGTTAAATGCTCTCCGTGATGCTATGCGATGAGCGTCTGTCATAAGGACTTTTTAGAGCACATAAATAACTAAAGAAATAATAACAAGTACAATTAAATTTAAAAAATGGTTAACCTGAAAATAAAATGTTTTGAGTTATTATTATTTTATTCACTTTTATTAGGCGAAATTACAAAGACTGTTGTATTTACAAGTCGTTGTATCTGTTGACCAAAGGGGTTTTTTAAAAAGACCAAAGAAAAAATTTTTTCAAGAAAAAAATAAAGATAACGAAAAGTGGTGATTCTTTTATATTAAATACTGCTTTCACCATCAAATCCCCTTCTAGAAGGTCAATCCGGCGCTATATAAGTATTAAATTAGTTCTTACATATTCAAGAGTTTAACATAAAGCAGTTAATACATAAAAATGTTTTTATTGGTAGTTTTTTAAGAAAAAATTAAAGATTGTGAAAAGTGGTGATTATATTATATCAAAGACTGGTTTCACACATCACTTTTGCACTAACATCATCAAAACCAGCACTTTTATTTGTTTGAAACGTGTTAAATGCTAAACGAAAGTCATCGATGAAAAGTTTGGAATCGTCTACTACAAAATCAGATTTTTTCAAAAAAGACTGGAATAACTTATTACTTAGAAAGGTTTCACTGGTTAATTTTTTTCCTAACATTTATAAACAAGTTTATAGAGTTATGACATAAAAGATTTATGTTTTTATTACATAAGATGAATGATATAAAGAAAAATATGCTTCAAACACTAATGTTAAATACTTTTTAATTACTTCTTTAAAATAACTTAATTCTAACAAGAAAAAAGCCTATGAGAGTTACTTACAACTCTTCAACATTTCTTGATAATTTTTTTTTTTTGACTTTATTTTTGCATTTTGAGTCTTAAAGTCTCGTTTTACAGGAAAAATATCCGTACCGTAAAATATCCGTAAAATAGTCCGTACTGTGAAGAAAAAGGAGGGAGATCGTCAGGTACGATTGATCGTTTTTTTTTTTACAAATGTTCTTTGCTTCACGCAAGATATATTATGAAAATCAAGAAAGATGTCCCTCTTCTTTACCACCTTCTTATCCTCTTCACTTCCCTCTTTACTGTCTTATCTTTTTCTACCTCAAAAAAAACTTCTTTTTTTACATCGCCGCAGCCGCACATCGCCGCAGCCGACTACCACAGCGATCTTTGGTGTGATTAGAAAATTGAGCCACTTTCAACTCAATTTTTTTTGTAGTGATGTTGAAGAAAAAGTGAACAGTTGAAACTTTAAATACATTATATTAAATTAACCACTTGATAATTACTATTTAATCATTTAAATCTATAAATAAATATTCAAACACTATAGTTGTACTTAAATATATTGATTCACACGTATAGAACACGTATACAACACGTATATAACATGTATATAACGCTGTTACATATTATCATATCGACAATGGAAATTATATATGCATATAGACATATTTAAGCAATTTTTTTATATATAAGTAAAATAACTACAGGTGTTAACAAATTTTGTTACTTCTACTTACAATTACATTTCTATTTACGTCTTTAAACCAAACATATCAAGTCAAATTTTGATGACAAGTCAAATTGTTTACTCACAGTCAGACAGACTTCTATATATATACAAAGTTGTTCACAGTAGATCTAAGTTACACACACTTTTGAGCAAATTTTCCAAATGATAAAAAAACTTATGCTTGCATGAGTTTCAGACATCTGTTATTATTTTAAAATTGTTATTCTTTTTGCAGATGACTTCAATCATTTTTATTCCTACAGGAGTATTAGAACACTTTTTGTAACAGTTTTAAAACACTTTTGAAAATCTTTTAAAATATTTCCATCGTAAAATATCTAAAAAATACCTAATATTCTAAAAAATATATCCTAAATAATTTGCTAAAATTTTTATATTCTATTTTGACAAAGTAGTTCATAAATACCCGACAAAATTTTCAGATAACAACTAAATTGTCCTTATATCTCAGCGGGAATTTGTTTTTAAAAGTTACGTTCTAAATGTATTTTAAATGTCTTTTAAACGTCTTCTAAACATTCTTCCATAAAGAACGTTTAAAAGACATTTAGAACGTAACTTTCAAAAACAAATGCCCGAAGGGAACCAATTCTAAATTAACTACATACTCAATTCAATATCGTGGACCTTACTTGATGAAAAAGTTTCTTAAGATTGGAAATACAAAAAAAAACTAGTATGGAACAGTGAAAATGAATTTCAAAAATGAATCAAAGCAGGTGTTATTACTTATGGCTTAAGTAATAACACCTGCTTTCTGATTCTAAATGCTTTCTATATTCAAAAATATATCAATATTTTTATTATCAACTTAGTAATAACCTCTAATTTTGAATGTTGTTCCTGAAATCTAATCTTAATGTTGTTCTAGAATTTTTTCTTTAACTTTCAATCAATTGTAATTTATTTACTTTTATATTCACATAAGTTTTTAATTAAGCATATGTTACAGTTATTGCAAATAAAGTACTCAAATCAATGAAAAAAAAAAAATTTGAAATGCTCCTAATAATAATTTGGTGTATTTGTCAGTTTACAAAAAGCTTATGATACAGTAGTTCTTTCTATTCTATTAAAAAAAATTAGAATATCATAGAATAAGAGACATACCCCTTTAATGGTTTACTGTGTATTTACACAACAGAACACATTTGTTTCTACAATGGGTCAAATCTGCTCTTGCAAAATGTTTTAATGGTGTCCCTCAGGGTTTAGTATTAAGACCGCTGCTTTTTCTTCTTACATAACTGACCTTAATACACCTATTAAGTTCGCTATGGTTTACCACTTTGCTAATGCTAATTAACGAATAAATAACGAACCCCTATAAAAAACAAATAAACAACACTTTAAAAAATAAATAAATAAACAAATAAATAAATAACAGACCCTTAAAAAAATTACCAAATAAATTTACTATGATCTTGCTAATCTAGTTCAGTGGCTTTGTGCTAACTTTTTCTTGATTCTAATAAAACTGACCTCGTTATTTTTAAATAAAATCCAATAAAAATCTATAAACACATGAACTTTAGATAAAGTTGACAGAATATATCAACTCTGTTAACTCATTTAAATATCTAGGTATTAAAATTGATACTAATTTTTCTTTTTTATCCCATTGTAAAGAATTAGCAGTAAAACTAAGCAGATCTAATAGCATGCCGGCCAGAAGCGAATCTACGGGTTTGGGGTATAACACCCAAAAGAGGGCGATTTCTAGTTATAGTCAGTGGCGGACAGGGTGAAGAAATGTCAGGGAACCTAACCAACGAAGAAGCTAAAGAAGCCAAAGAAGCCAAAGAAGAAAGCCCCTCGACACTTTAACTGGAAAATTTTATTTGACCTGACAAAACATTTTAAATTAATTTAAAATTTTAAAAATTTTAAATAAATAATCAAAACAAAATATTAAAAAATTGATTTAAATGCATTGCAATTTAATTGCTTTTTGTAAATACTTTAGTTTATTAATTTAGTCAGAATAATGCTTCGGGGTGGGGGTTAGATGTCCGGCTTTTACGAAAGAAAACACAGTAAAAAAGTTCTTTATTTAGAGGTTCGGCACTGTATTCTCCTTTGTCAAAGTCAGATTTTTGACAATCTTACCTCGAGGTAAACTTTAAATAGACATATTACGACTAAAACGTTTACGGAATTAAAAAAAATATGTTTGATGTTACTTGAGCCTCTTTAGATAACATACCAATTGGAGAACACTTTCTCCTGATAAGTGAATGACCACGACAAAAGATTTTATGAATAGTAGCTTATATGTAGTACCATGGAAATAAATTAAATAGATTTTTTTTTACTACATTTTTGATCATATTTATTCTTAATCTTGATCTAAATTTTTATAAATCTGAAGTATAAACAATTGTAACAATAATATGTTTTCTAAAATTTGTGTTTAGAAATGTGTAAATAAGTGAGTACCTATATATTTCTTGGTTATTATATTCAATTTTTATACTATAATTTTGTGTTTTGTATAATAAAGTTTCTAAAGAATTTATTTCTTATATTTTAAAAAATTTATTTTTATATTTTAAAAAATGTATTCTTATATTTATTTATATTAAATTAAATTTTTATTCTATAGTTTTGTGTTTTGTATAATCGAGTTTCTAAAAAATTAATTTTATATGAAGTACACATTATAATATATAAATATTGTTCCTAATAATAGTTCCAAACTTTCCTTCTTTTGTCGTTCATATTTTATCTCCTTTTCATTTATTTGAAATTTGAAATATTTATGAACAAAAGTTTAAAATAATAATTATTAAGTTATTTTATCTTGTATCTACACAAATCTATACATTTTTTTTTATTATTATTATTTTTTTTAGGTCTCCAAGAAGTCCTTACGGTCTTATCACAGAGCACCGCGGAAAGAGCATTTGAAAGGAATTTCATGCCTCCTTCCTTACCGATATTATAAAAAATTCCCTAAGGTGATGTTGAACCACGGATCTCTAGCTTCTGAGGCAAGCAAGCTAACCACTGTGCAACGCCTGCTCAAAACAACATTTACCGCTAGCAGTAAGTTAGAAACTCAACCCTCACTCAAGAGTTAGAAATCTGAACCACACTATTTTTTGTATATATTACATTGTGATGTAACGAGAAAGTATAATTTAACGACGTAATTCTTTATATAAAAAAAAAAAAAATCTGAAATCACTAAAACTAGCTTAATGCTAGGCAAAATTAAAAACGGTAAAACACGAACTGAACCGCGAACTGCGAACTAGTAAAATGCGAACTTTTTTGCGAACTTTGGTCCAATTCAGCCCCGTCTTTACACACGTCCAGCACATGAGCGGAACACGATTGTAGAAGCAAGTAGACTTCTCAAAAAAAAAAGATTAGCTGTAAACATCCGGAAAAACTGCACCTTCAAGAGCAATGTTCGAAACTTACATTATTTTACCATAGTCATAGTATTTAACTATTCAGCGATCCAAACGATTTCGATTTCTTAAAAACAAAAATTTACGTTTTGAAACTTCAATTTTTTGTGTTTTCCGCTTATTTTCGACTGTTACTGTTATATATTTAAAAAAAGTAGAACTTTAGTCTTTCTTATATAATTTATTATTTTTTTATAAATCTTTTTTCAACCAAAGTATCAAACAAAACAAAACTACCACTAAAATACATAAAACGCAACGGGACAGCGTCATAAAAACAGTTGAAACAAAGGTGTTACGTATTTACATTCCAAAAAAGTTTCTTTTATTCGAAAGTAAAAAGTCTTCTTGTTTACAGCATTAAAATATTGAATAAATTCAGTAAATGGCTTAAAAGCTCATATCTTATCTTTGCGTAAACACTAAAAACGTTAAAATCGAAGTTTTTACATTAGTTTTTATTCACAGCAATTTACTTCCATAATCTCTTTATAGTCGTTTGAATAAATAATCAAAAAAAAAAGTTTCAGCTTTTATATAACTACTG
Organism: Hydra vulgaris; assembly: GCF_038396675.1. Lineage (NCBI taxonomy): Eukaryota > Metazoa > Cnidaria > Hydrozoa > Anthoathecata > Hydridae > Hydra > Hydra vulgaris. The sequence continues at coordinate 28,911,687 of NC_088920.1, forward strand.
CCCCATAATATTAAGCTAAAACTTGAAACTCGTAGATGATTAAATCACCGAATGTTTGTAAACAAAATAATACGACGAGCTTCTAGATTTAAAAAAAAAATAAACTAATTAGGACGCACATAAAATAAAACGGCATTTTTTGAAAGCGAAAGGGCCTAAACGCTATATTTTTCTTCGGATCTCTTCTTAACTGCGTTGAGTAGTCTGGAAACGTGGGCCGTTGTCTACGGTCTTTGTAAAATAACTTGAACTTTATGGCTCCATAGTCATAAAATACAAGCTGTTGAAGTGACTGTGAAGGTTCAGGGTCGTTAAAGCGAAAAACGTCCAAACGAAAAAATTACTGCTTTCTATTAGCCAGTTTTAACTTTTAGAAAGTTTTTTTAATAAAAACGAATTTTTTTTTATATATTTTAACATTCTCAAAGTAGTAAAATTTTAAATTATTAATAAAAAGTTATTTAAATGCAACGTTTCATAAATAAAGATAAAAACCAGGCTGTATTATTAAAAAAAAGAACAAAGGATAAATTCGCTTTAACATCTTGTCGCTTTCGAACTTGGTCGTGGTTATTGTTCCGACACCGGATCCCAAAGTAAAATTTTTCCGACATTTTTACGCAAGTGCGTAGTTACAAAAGTATATTAAACCAAAATGCGCGTAAATACAACAATACATTAAACCAATAAGGCTCCATAATTTCTGTAAATTAGCGAAGAAGAGGGAGAGCAACATTCTAAATGGGGATTTTGATTTAAATAAGAATATTTTATCAAGTAAAATGCCTAACAAATGTTTTTTTTTTTTTTTAATAGTTTTTCCTCATATTACAGAACAATATTCCTCATATTACATAACTAAGTGATAGAATTTGTGTAAAAGTTTACAAAGTTCATTTTGAACCCTTGGATTATGAATTAACAAACTTTAAAATCATTTAAATTTTTATTGACATTTAGTAAATGCTAATTTGATTACAAAACCAGAAGACGAAGAACTAGTCAAAGGGGGTAATTCAATTTCAATCCGTCCTTTTTGTGTCTTAAAAAGTATATCAGTGTCTTGTATCCCAGAAGTGACAAGAAAATGAGACATCATTGGGTTATTGTTACGAAAGAAATAATTTATCAAGGGTAATAAAATTTATAATGAAAAGTTTTACGGTGCCTAACAAAAGTAATACTTATATCTTGAATATTATAAAAACATCGTGGACCAATACCTCAGCTTTAATAATATAGCTTTTATCTAAAGTTTAGAAGATTCTAGAGATAGTATTTTACTGACCAAGTTTTACAAATTAAACAGTTGTTTTTAAACAAAAGAATTATTAGATATTGTTAGCTGGAAAATGCAATTAGTTGTGTTATTAAAGACAAAGCAGATTCTTAGTTACAATATATGCCTTGTGAAGTATATATCACTTGGTTAGCGATCATTAACATGCACCAAAAGTAGGTGGTGAAAATTGTTTAGACTGCGGACCTAAAAGTTTTTGGTTGAGGCTCAAGCCAAAAACCTTTAGGCCATATTTTCCGTTCGCTCCCAAGTTGAGCGCAAACGGAAAAAATGCTCTCTATGTTAACTGTTTCTGTTATAATTGTCAAAGATAATGATAAAATCAGCTTTGTTATTTTATTAAATCAGTATTAAAAAGTAAGGTTTTAATGATTATTATTGAAGAGATGATTTTAATGTGACTCTCATTTTATTACTTTTTCTTATTTCTATTAATTGTAGTTGATAATTATAATTTATACTTTAAGTTGTTAGGACTATTTATACTTATAGTATATTATACTTATATATACTTATAAGTATACAGTATATTATACTTATATATACTTATACAGTATACAGTATATTATACTTATATATACTTATACAGTATATAGTATATTATACTTATATATACTTATACAGTATAAAGTATATTATACTTATATATACTTATACAGTATATAGTATATTATACTTATATATACTTATACAGTATATAGTATATTATACTTATATATACTTATACAGTATATAGTATATTATACTTATATATACTTATAAGTATACAGTATATTATACTTATATATACTTATACAGTATACAGTATATTATACTTATATATACTTATAAGTATACAGTATATTATACTTATATATACTTATACAGTATACAGTATATTATACTTATATATACTTATACAGTATACAGTATATTATACTTATATATACTTATAAGTATACAGTATATTATACTTATATATACTTATACAGTATAAAGTATATTATACTTATATATACTTATAAGTATACAGTATATTATACTTATATATACTTATACAGTATACAGTATATTATACTTATATATACTTATACAGTATATAGTATATTATACTTATATATACTTATACAGTATAAAGTATATTATACTTATATATACTTATACAGTATATAGTATATTATACTTATATATACTTATACAGTATATAGTATATTATACTTATATATACTTATACAGTATATAGTATATTATACTTATATATACTTATACAGTATATAGTATATTATACTTATATATACTTATAAGTATACAGTATATTATACTTATATATACTTATACAGTATACAGTATATTATACTTATATATACTTATAAGTATACAGTATATTATACTTATATATACTTATACAGTATACAGTATATTATACTTATATATACTTATACAGTATACAGTATATTATACTTATATATACTTATAAGTATACAGTATATTATACTTATATATACTTATACAGTATAAAGTATATTATACTTATATATACTTATAAGTATACAGTATATTATACTTATATATACTTATACAGTATACAGTATATTATACTTATATATACTTATACAGTATATAGTATATTATACTTATATATACTTATACAGTATAAAGTATATTATACTTATATATACTTATACAGTATATAGTATATTATACTTATATATACTTATACAGTATACAGTATATTATACTTATATATACTTATACAGTATATAGTATATTATACTTATATATACTTATACAGTATATAGTATATTATACTTATATATACTTATAAGTATACAGTATATTATACTTATATATACTTATACAGTATACAGTATATTATACTTATATATACTTATAAGTATACAGTATATTATACTTATATATACTTATACAGTATACAGTATATTATACTTATATATACTTATACAGTATACAGTATATTATACTTATATATACTTATAAGTATACAGTATATTATACTTATATATACTTATACAGTATAAAGTATATTATACTTATATATACTTATAAGTATACAGTATATTATACTTATATATACTTATACAGTATATAGTATATTATACTTATATATACTTATAAGTATACAGTATATTATACTTATATATACTTATACAGTATATAGTATATTATACTTATATATACTTATAAGTATACAGTATATTATACTTATATATACTTATACAGTATACAGTATATTATACTTATATATACTTATGCAGTATACAGTATATTATACTTATATATACTTATAAGTATACAGTATATTATACTTATATATACTTATAGACTATAAAGTATATTATACTTATATATACTTATAAGTATACAGTATATTATACTTATATATACTTATACAGTATATAGTATATTATACTTATATATACTTATACAGTATATAGTATAATTCTTAAACAGCTAATTGTTATTTGACAGTTGAATTTTATGTATTCAATGTATAACTTGCAGACCAAAACCTAAAAAACTTTTTATCTATACCTTTGTTATTCGACTGTGGCATTATATTTACTATGATGCACAAAAAATCTTCTTCAGTATTAAATGATTATAATTGATTGCACATAATTAAATACATGCTCAGTCAATTTTGCACCAAAATTGTCTGAGCATGTTATTTAAGTTATTTAAAGTTGGCAAGACAATATAAATGTTGTAAACTAGTATTGATGTAACATGTTGTAAACCTGTAGCTGATATAATATTTTTAAAATTTGTAGATTATACAGGTAAGAATGAATCACCTATAAGGTCTGTCCTTATAAAGTGCATACATATTTAAAACATATTTTCTCATTAAATGAGAGAATATGTTGTAAACTTGTATACTAATATGTATTTAATGTTATAAACTTTTATGCACTACACAAAAACAAATTCAAGACTGGGGTGTCTATTTAACTTTAACAGTATTTTTTTTGCTTGACAACTGCCCACTTTCTTACTGTAAATAGATTGTAACAATTTGTATTTATAGTGTTCTGCTTGTGGCCTTGAGCTAAGTACCAACATATTTTTGCAGTTTTTTGTAAAGAATAACACAAACTTTATAATATAAAGATTAATACATCATAATTGCTTACTTATTGTTACAAAAATCTACTCTCAAATATCCAAACAAGCTTTCAAGATCAATTATCTGATATTGGTATTACAATATCAGATAATTGGTCTTAAAAGCTTGTTTGGATATTTGGGAGGAGACTTTCTTAACAATAAGTAAACAACTATGATAAGCTTGATATAGATATTAAAAAAACTAATAATCTGTTGTACTTTGAAATTGAATCAATGAAATGATTTTCATTTCCTTTTTAGACATTCAACTTTTTTGCCCTTATATTTTAGTCTGTATTAAAATAATAGTTCCAAAAGTGGTCAACAATTGCTTCAAGATTGGCATTAATTATGGAGCTTATAAGGGAAGTGGTGGCAAACGTAAAATTAATAATCATACTAAACGAGTTAATGTACGTCATACTGCTGCTCAGCACATGATTAAATCTCAAATTCATGCTGATTTACAATTACCTGTATCTGTTCAATGTGTGAGACAAGTCTTACTTGAAGATACAAACACAGTTTGGAAAAAGCGTAAACCAAAACCAAAACTTACTGCTCGTCATAAAGAAGTTAGATTACAATTTGCAAAAGGGCACATGTCTTGGCAGGAAGAGTGGCATCAAGTTCTCTTTAGTGAAAAAAAGTTCAATCTAGATGGTCCTGATGGCTATCAATATTACTGGCACGATCTTCAAAAAGAAACTCGGATGAGTCATAACTTTGGTGGTGGGGGGCTTTCTCCTTTGCTGGAAAACTTTCACTGGCATGAATTTCAACAAAAATGAATTCACAAGACTACATTGACTTATTAGAAATAAGTTTGCTTGAACATGGTGAGAAACTAATAGATGAAAACTTCACTTTCCAACAAGATAATGCTGCTATCCGTAATTCAAAGCTTACAAAAGCTTGGTTTAGAGAAAAAAATATTCACGCAATGGAATGGCCCGCATTTAGTCCAGATCTTGATCCAATTGAAAATCTATGGGGAATATTTTCTAGGAAGGTTTATGAAAATGGTAGGCAATTTGAATACACCTTGGAGCTGAAAACTCGTATCGAAGAAGCTTGGAATGAAATATCTATAGAAACTATCCAAAATCTTGTGACTAGTATGTCAAGTCGCATATTTGAAGCCATTAAAAATTCAGGAAGCAATACTAAATAATAAATGAGCGTAAAAACAAAATATTTTCTTTATTTTTTTGTATATAACGTCAATGAGGCTAATTCTATTTCCTCCACATATTGAATACTTTTAATTTTTTTTTCCATTTGTAATTAATTAAACATACCAATTTATTTTATGTTTAATCTACTTTATTTCTTATTATCTTCTATTACAACTTTTTAGTTGTAGTAGAAGATAATAAGAAATAAAGTAGATTTAATAATTCTTTCACTGCAATTTTTGTTAAATTAGTACAAAAGATAAAGGTGAGGCTAATTCTATTTTCTCTGCTGTATATACAATTATAAATGAGTGTTTAGATAAGCATTGTGACTTCAGGTTGAAATAGTCTGCTGCTGGGGGCTTCAGTACATTGACTATCAAATAGCCTGATGCCGCAAAGAAATGTCACTATATCAACTGAGTGTTTCGCATAGGGCAGCAATCTTTTCTTTCATTAATCATTGTTTTTTTCTTCTTTTTTCAAAAAAGCTGTATGCTATTAAGATAATAGTAAGCTAATGCTTATCTAAATATGCTATAGTATATATATATATATATATATATATATATATATATATATATATATATATATATATATATATATATATATATATATATATATATATATATATATATATATATGTATACATATATATATTTATATATATGTATACATATATATATACATATATATACATACATATATATATATATATATATATATATATATATATATATATATATATATATATATATATATATATATATATGTATATATATATATATATATATATATATATATATATATATATATATATATATATATATATATATATATATATATATATATATATATATGGGCTCGAATTAAGCGTATCGCGAATCGCGATTACTTTTCGCACCTTCGCGATTAGTTTTTTCTTAAAATTTGTTTTTTCGCGATCCTTCTTTTTTTCGCGAATATTCTTTTTTTATTTTAGAAGATTGATACTCTATTCGCGAATATTTAGTGTTCTTTTACAGTATAAAACTGCAGTGACTTCTGTAACGATAACTTTTTTTTTAAAGCGGAGCATAAAGTAAAAGAAAGAAAAATAAAATAAAATCAATTAGCAAAAATGTTCAAATGCAGGAAAAAGACCGATTGTTTAAGGAAGGAAAAATTTATAAAAAACAATTAAATACCTATTCGAATCAAGAAATAAAAGATTTTGATTGAAAAAAAAAATAAAAGGTAATTGATTGAAAAGTCACTTTCTTAACTCGAATTCTCAAGGGCTTTATTCCGATTTAGCTCATTCATTATGAACAAATTTAATGATTTTTTTATAAGTTTATATTGCGTATTACTTGGCAAAACTTAAATCAAAAATAAAAAAAAGTATTAGATCGTAAAAGGTTCTATTATTTAGAAACATTTTTTTCTTTCGCTTTATTTTATTGAATGAAAAAAGTGAACGCTAACTTTTATTAAAAAATACATTGAATGAAAAAGCAATAGATAGAAATATCATGGGAATTTGATAAGGTTACTTAGATAAGAAAACTTACTTAATAAGAATTTTATTATCATTCTTGTTTGTGATTGTGCGGGTTTTCGTGAAAATGTTAAGTTTTAACAATTTATCGCGATATGTTTCGTGATAAAATGTTAAAACTCAACATTTTCACGATTTTATCACGATATGTTTCGATAACAGTTATAAAAAACTATTAAAATGTTTTCATCATTTTTAATAGTTTTTTATAACTGTTTCAAATTTATAGATTGTTTTGCTAGAGTTTTAAATAATTTTTTTTACTGTTAAAAATTTATAGAAAATTAAATATTCTAGTTGTTTTAAACAGTTTAAAATATGTAAATAAAATAGAAAATGAAATAATTAATTAAAAGAAGATTATATCAAGTTCATTGATTTTACAAAAATACAGCCGTTAGATTTAATGCAATATAATAATAGTAATAATGTAAATTGTAACTAAAGCTACTTTACAACCGCTGAACGTAAATGTTATGACTTCTTTTGCAAAAATGAGACTTATTTTATATGTTATTATAAATAAGTTAAAATAAATAATGCCCGCTCCCCTCCGGCGGGAGTGGAGGAGGGGTTATGAGCAACAAAAAAATCACGATTAAATTTTTTTACGTTTATTCGAGCCCTGTATATATATATATATATATATATATATATATATATATATATATATATATATATATATATATATATATATATATATATATATATATATATATATATATATATATATATATATATATATATATATATATATATATATATATATATATATATATACATATATATATATATATATATAAACAAAAGTAAGATTACACGATTATGAGTTAATTAATAGTATAACCAACAAATCAAAAAATTACTATTATATTAAGAAAAAAACGGAAATGAAAGAAAAATATTATAAATTACTAATTACACCGATTATAAAAAATACTTTTGATCCTCCCAATCAAGTTATTAAACCTGCTATACTCAATTTAACTAATGTTACTCTGGATAAATCAACAACTGAGTTACTCAATTTAGGTCCAAATTTTGTACCACTGCAGAAAAAAATTCCTTATATGGATATTATAACTAATATTGAAACTTGCGCTTTACAACTTGAAAAACTTAAAAAACCAACACAGGCAGAAACTCTACGACAAAACCGTTAACAAATTTTAACAAATTCACTAAAATTAAAATTAAAAGATAATATAACTAAGCAACAACGTCTTTCCATAAACAAATTAAAAAACAATTCTAATGTTAAGATATACCCTTTCGATAAAGGCACAGGTTTCGCATTATTAAACCAAAATGATGCATCTCTCAAATTAGAAGAACAAATAAAAAATAGCAAAATTATTGATTATGATCCAACACCCACATTGACTACTAAATTTCGAAGACAATTGTGCAAATTAAGAAAAGAAGGTAAGCTAGACACAAATACATACTTTAAAATGTATCCATCAGATTGTAACCCACCAAGGATTTACGGAATGATTAAAGCTCACAAACCAGAAAAAGATTACCCAATGCGCCCCGTTGTATCAACAATTAACACACCACCTTATGGAACATCTGATTATCTTGTTAAAATTATTCAACCGACTCTGAACAAAAATGAAAGTAGACTTATGAATTCTAATAGTTTTGTAAATGAAGCTAAGCAATGGATAATAGATCCTAACGAAGTTCAAGTTTCATTTGATATAGTCAATTTATATCCATCCATACCCATTGACGAAGCAATTCCAGTTATTATTTATATATTGAACGCTGATATTGATGACTTAAAAACTCGAACTAAACTTACTCTTGCAGACATTCACCAATTAATTGAACTTTCATTAAGTATATGCTATTTTTTATATAAAAACAATATCCGAGTAATACCCAATTCAGGTCCTATAGGTTTATCTTTAATGGTAGTTATGGCGGAAGCGTTTTTACAAAATATAGAAAGAAAGGCCCTTAACATAGCAATTGTTTATACATCCGAACCAAAAACTTACAAGAGATATGTAGATGATTGTCACGCTCGCTTCGCTTCAATAAAACAACAACAAATGTTCCTGAACATCCTTAATGAAATACATCCTGCCATAAAATACACAGTGGGACTTGAAAACAACCTCAAACAACTCAATTTCCTAGATATAAATATTACAAACACAGGCTCTGGAGCTTATGAATTTCAAATACATCGAAAAGAAGCTATTACAAATGTTCAACTTAAACCTAACTCGAACATTAATCCTAACTTTATTATTGGCGTTTTCAAAGGATTTTTATGTCGTGCAAAAAAAATTTGCTCTCAAAAACACCTTCAAAAAGAAATTGATTTTCTAATAGATCATATTTGTTGAAAATGGCCACGACAAGAACATCCCAGTCGGCAAATTTAATTGTAAATGCGCATTAGAAACTCGTTTAAATACGTATCGATGTGGTATGTATGTTAGCCATTTTATCGTATCGAACACGCATTAGAAATACGCATTAGATGCGTATAAGAACAGGTATACAATACGATGCCTACTGAGTATCAAACTCGCATTTGAAACTCCTGTAAACACGTATAAAATACGATAACCAGAGAATATTCAATACGATATTTTCCTGGTATTACATGCGCATTTAAAACTTTCCAGAATACGCAATATTTACGAGTATTTGTTAGCCATTTTATCGTGACAAACACGCATTAAAAATAGACATCAGATGCGTATAAAGACAGGTATACAATACGACGCCTACTGAGTATCAAACTCGCATTTAAACACGTATAAAACACGATAACCAGAGAATATTCAATACAAATTTATTAACTAATATGAATTCATAACATAATGACAATGACTAGCAGTAAGCAACCCGTAATATGGGTTATGAGTTATTAAATCATTAATACCAATAAAAACACATTAATAACTTGATATATTATCTAAAAAATTAAATACAAATTTATCTATAAATATTTTAACTTTGACTCCGTATCAGCAATGTCATTGCTTATAGGTAACGACATAAAGACCGCATTAACATCAGTTGAGTTCTTTTTAAAATCTGTCACAACACAGGTACCAGAAAAGGAAAGTCAAGTAAAGCCTGCAAATACCTAAAAAAAGACATGAAAAAAAAAAATTACAATTTTTAATTACAAAAGTACTATTTGCATTTTATTGTTAGTAGAATTAGGATAATAATAACAGAAAATATATGAACTGTCATTTCGAAAAGGGCACAAGTCCATTTACTAAAACTTTTCAAAATCAACAAAAATATGATTTTTATTAAAATAATGTCTAGGTTGCTAAAGAAATTAAACATAGAAGTAGATGAATAAAGAACGTATATAACTTATGTATTTTTTATTTTTTATAAAAAAAACATAAATCATACAGAAATTTTTAATTCAAACTTATAAACTAACTGCTAAAAGTTTTGGACTTATGTCCTTTTCGAAATGACAGGTTCATATATTCTGTCTACAGAATAATTAAAAAAGATTATAAAAAGGCTAGACAACACAATGTATACATTGTTACTATAGTAACACTGGCAAATAACACCACAACTTAATAAGATATTTTATTAACTTAAATACTTGGACTAAAAAGATTTTATTTATTACAATATTTGAACAATCAAGGGACAATTATAGTTAAACAATTTGAGCAACTATATCATAAAATAGTAAGCAACTCGTAAAATATTTCTTATAAATGGTCATTATCATTTGTGGTATTAAGAAATACGTAAGAGCTCAGTAATTACATAAGTTTTATTAAATCTCCCACTCATCTAAGAGAGAGAGAGAGAGAGAGAGAGAGAGAGAGAGAGAGAGAGAGAGAGAGAGAGAGAGAGAGAGAGAAAGTGTTTCCAAAGCAGCATGTTAACAAATGTAAAAAGCACGGAATAAATAGTAGTAACTGGTTTTATTATGTTACCAGTAAACAAAATTATTTTTACCTTGATTAAAAGCTAATTTCCAGCATATCTTAATTAAGCTCCAGCTTCTCTCTAACTGTTGACTAATGATTAATAGAGTAAATTTCACATCATACTAAATTTGCAAAATTAAAACCATGTTTCAACAGTTAGCTAACTAATCAAAAGATGACAAAGGGGAGACTAACTAAAAATAATAATAAAAAGAACATAATTATGATAGAAATTATAAAAAAAAAAATTATTTAGATTTAAAAGTGTTAATTGTTACTATAAATAGTTAAACTCATACTTTACTTTGTTCTGAAGCGTCTAAAGTAAAATCAAATTAACAGACATTAACACTGCTTGACACTGAATTCTGTCAAGTAAGCCTTCTGCACGCCGAGTTACATTTCTTACATTTCAACAACGATTAATTTCATCCTGCCTAGATCTATTTTTTTCATTTGACAGCTATTTTCAAGTTGCCTTATAGCATTTTACATTAATAACTTTGTTGAGCCTAATACTATCTATTTCAATTTCACTGTTATCATTAAACATATTACTAGTAATCTTACTATTGTTACATTTGAATAAATGAACATAATAGAATCTTACAAATTGTAATCTTTTCTAATCAAAGACTTTATTTAAACTTAAGATTTATTGAAATCCATATCTTTTTATATGTTTATATACATAAGTCGTTTATCAAAAATATTAAACAATATTTATTTACATCAATTATTTTTAATCGAACAAAGAATCTACAATGCACAAAATTATTTTTACCTTAATGAACAAAAATAATAATAATGCACAAACTTGTATAAAATATTGAAGCAATGTCAGTCAGTATATTTTACTCTAAAGTAATTATATATATATATATATATATATATATATATATATATATATATATATATATATACATATATATATATATATATATATATATATATATATATATATACATATATACATATATATATATATATATATATATATATACATATATATATATATATATATATATATATATATATATATATATATATATATATACATATATATATATATATATATATATATATATATATATATATATATATATATATATATATATATATATATATATATATAATATAAATATACTGAAATATAGGCAGATTTAAGTTTATAAACTTTCGTGTCAACAAATTACAGTCAGTTTTCCATGTTAAATACACAAAATATATATCTAATATAATATATATCAAATATAAAATAAATCCAATATAAAATAAAACAAAATAGTAAACTTACTCAAACCAGTATCACTTACACCGTGTGAAGTAACTAAAAAATAACTTTCAGCTCTTTCCAATAGCACTAAAAAATAAAACAAAACTTGCTTAGCTGAGTTGCCTAGTTTATAAGAATCTGAAAACAAATAAGTAAAAAACCAAGAACAAACAAACATTTATTTTTTAGAACTACTATATTTAAACAAATTAAATAAAACAAAGAAGAACGCCAATTCTCCTTAAAAGCTAAAAAAAATTTTCAGCTCAAATTTGCTTGCAGACTTTGCTTGTAAAATAAAATGTGAATAAGAAACACATTTAGAAAAGCCTAGAAAAAATTCATAAAAATTTACATACATTTGTTCTTTTATATCGCATAAATCCATCATATGATAAATCTGAAATGAAAAAATGTAACTGATAAGTAAATACAAAGAAAAACATCAAATATGAATCGAAAATCAATATATCTGATAGAGATAAGATGTCATGATAAGAGAGTAGTAGTTTTTAAATATTGTTATTTCATGTTAGCTTTTTGAAAACAAATCATGTTGGTACTTCATGGTTCTAAAAATTCAAATTGAGATATAAACAAAATGTATATATGGCAAAATGATTTTTCTTGAGTGGCTTTTAGTAAATGATTAAAAGCAGTGAGTTTCAATAATAAAACCACTTATAATTTTTAACAATAGACAGCAACATAAAGGTGAGCCAAATGTAACAACATTAGTAACATGAATAACAACTTTACGCAAAATCTTGCTCAACACATTTGCCAAGTCGCACACTTTGAAAACATGGAAACAACATAATATAAACATATATAATAACTATAAAACACAATACATTTATTTAACTTTATATAACATATATAAACACCTCATATAATATTTATATACACAATAGATACATTTTATACTATTTTAATGACACATTTATAAAACAGTTACATAACACATATTACCACATACATAGATTTATCAAAAACTTTTTAACTTTGAACATAATATAAACATATATGCAAACAATAAACATATATAACTTGAATTGCGCGAACAAAAAATTTAAAAATAACATGAAAAAATCTAAAAAGATTCATATATATATTCATATATAAAAACATATATCTCGTAATAAAATATCAAATTATATTTAATTTAAATCAAATACTTATTGAATAAAGAGCAAAAAACAGATAGAAGAACTGCAATCCTTATAACAAAATTTAACGTTTAGCAACAATGAAATGTCAGTGTTGGCTCGAAATAATTATTTATTTTTCAAAATTTTTTAAAACAGTACAAAAAAAAGGTAATAGCATAACAAAAATGTTAATAAAATAATAATCAACATAATAAAATAAGCAAGGTACGAAATTATAGGATTTATAATATATTTGAATTATATTAATTTAGGACTTCATAAAACTAAATAAATTTAAAAGTAGTAATAAATATTTTTATGATAAAGTTTTAGTAACTTTTTTAGTACAAAAAAGTACTGTAACTATATTAGAGATATGCGATACTGCTTTAGCAGAACGATATCTCTTAATACAACTTTTCGTGTATTCCTGACTATTCTTTTTCATTTCAGACAAACTTTTTACTGAATTTCTCAAGAGAAAACTTTTTAATTTAAATTTTGCTTTTACAATTTCAGTTTAAGCATGCGCTTTAAAGCAAAAGTTTTTGTTTTTCCGTTATATGTTGATATTTGATCAAAATCGGGTACGATATCGTATCCGATTTTGATCAAATATTAAATAATACGTATTTTTGATAAATAAGTGGTAATGAACTTGAATTCGAAACTTAAAACTAAATGCGTATTTTTCTGGTATCAACGGCAGTATGTTATACGTGATGGTTCAAAAAGTTCACAAGAAATTACTTGCAGTTTGATTAAACATATATAGACCTTGAGCCAAACACGTGGTTATGTACAGCGATACGTGTACAGGACAGAACCGGAACTGAAAAGTTGCTATAACACTAGTACAAAACCATTGCTCTGTAAAAGAAAAAAAAAAAAATGTAATTTCTAATATGTTATTTCCCAGTCGGCAAATTTAGTTGTAAATGCGCATTAGAAACTCGTTTAAATACGTATCGATGTGGTATGTATGTTAGCCATTTTATCGTATCGAACACGCATTAGAAATACGCATTAGATGCGTATAAAGACAGATATAAAATACGACGCCTACTGAGTAACAGACTCACATTTGAAACTCTTGTAAACACGTATAAAACCCGATAACCAGAGAATATTCAATACGATATTTTCCTGGTATTACATGCGCATTTAAAACTTTCCAGAATACGCATTATTTACGAATATATGTTAGCCATTTTATCGTGACAAACGCGCATTATCGTGACAAACGCGCAATAGACATCAGATGCGTATTAAGACAGATATACAATACGACGCCTACTGAGTATCAAACTTGCATTTAAACACGTATAAAACACGATAACCAGAGAATATTCAATACAATTTTATTAACTAATATGAATTCATAACATAATGATAATGACTAGCAGTAAGCAACCCGTAATATGGGTTATGAGTTATTAAATCATTAATACCAATAAAAACACATTAATAACTTGATATATTATCTAAAAAATTAAATACAAATTTATCTATAAATATTTTAACTTTGACCCCGTATCAGCAACGTCATTGCTTATAGGTAACGACATAAAGACCGCATTAACATCAGTTGAGTTCTTTTTAAAATCTGTCACAACACAAGTATCAGAAAAGAAAAGTCAGGTAAAGCCTGCAAATACTTAAAAAAGACATGAAAAAAAAATTACAATTTTTAAATACAAAAGTACTATTTGCATTTTATTGTTAGTAGAATTAGGATAATAATAACAGAAAATATATGAACCTGTCATTTCGAAAAGGGCACAAGTCCATTTACTAAAACTTTTCAAAATTAACAAAAATATGATTTTTATTAAAATAATGTCTAGGTTGCTAAAGAAATTAAACATAGAAGTAGATGAATAAAGAACGTATATAACTTATGTATTTTTTATTTTTTATAAAAAAAACATAAATCATACAGAAATTTTTAATTCAAACTTATAAACTAACTGCTAAAAGTTTTGGACTTATGTCCTTTTCGAAATGACAGGTTCATATATTCTGTCTACAGAATAATTAAGATTATAAAAAGGCTAGCCAACACAATGTATACATTGTTACTATAGAAACGCTGGCAAATAACACCACAACTTAATAAGATATTTTATCAACTTAAATACTTGGACTAAAAAGATTTTATTTATAACAATATTTGAACAATCAAGGGACAATTATAGTTATCATTTGTGGTATTAAGAAATACATAAGAGCTCAGTAATTACATAAGTTTTATTAAATTTCCCTCTCATCTAAGAGAGAGAGAGAGAGAGAGAGAGAGAGAGAGAGAGAGAGAAAGTGTTTCCAAAGCAGCATGTTAACAAATGTAAAAAGCACGGAATAAATAGTAGTAACTGGTTTTATTATGTTACCAGTAAACAAAATTATTTTTACCTTGATTAAAAGCTAATTTCCAGCATATCTTAATTAAGCTCCAGCTTCTCTCTAACTGTTGACTAATGATTAATAGAGTAAATTTCACATCATACTAAATTTGCAAAATTAAAACCATGTTTCAACAGTTAGCTAACTAATCAAAAGAAAAGAAAAACTAAAAAAAAAAATGAAAAAAAGAACATAATTATGAAATTATAAAAATAAAATCAAATTATTTAGATTTAAAAGTGTTAATTGTTACTATAAATAGTTAAACTCATACTTTGCTTTGTTCTGAAGTGTCTAAAGTAAAATCAAATTAACAGACATTAACACTGCTTGACACAGAATTCTGTCAAGTAAGTTTTCTGCATGCCGAGCTGCATTTCTTACATTTCAACAACGATTAATTTCATCCTGCCTAGATCTATTTTTTTTATTTGACAACTATTTTCAAGTTGCCTATTAGCATTTTACATTAATAACTTCGTTGAGCCTAATACTATCTATTTCAATTTCACTGTTATCATTAAACATATTACCAGTAATCTTACAATTGTTACAATTGAATAAATGAACATAAAAGAATCTTACAAATTGTGAATTTTCTAATCAAAGACTTTATTTAAACTTAAGATTTATTGAAATCCATATCTTTTTATATGTTTATATACATAAGTCGTTTATCAAAAACATTAAACAATATTTATTTACATCAATTATTTTTAATTTAACAAAGAATCTACTATGCACAAAATTATTTTTACCTTAATGAACAAAAATAATAAATGCACAATCTTGTATAAAAAATATACAGGCTTTGGCAGGAATGGAGGGCTATAACCCTCCATTCCTGCCAAAGTATATGTATATATATATATAAATAAATAAATAAATATATATATATATATATATATATATATATATATATATATATATATATATAGATAATATATATATCTATACAAAAAATGCCTGTATATATATATCTATATATATATATATATATATATAAATATACTGAAATATAGGCAGAGTGAAGTTTATAAACTTTCGTGTCAACAAATCACAGTCAGTTTTCCATGTTAAATACACAAAATATATATCTAATATAAAATATATCAAATAAATCCAATATAAAATAAAACAAAATAGTAAACTTACTCAAACCAGTATCAGTTACACCGTGTGAAGTAACTAAAAAACACTTCAGTTCTTTTCAATCACTCTAAAAAATAATTTTTAGCTCTTTCCAATAGTACTAAAAAATAAAACAATACTTGCTTAGCTGAGTTGCCTAGTTTATAAGAATCTGAAAATAGATAAGTAAAAAACCAAGAACAAACAAACATTTATTTGTAACCTTGCTTGTAAAACCATGTTAATAAGAAACACATTTAGAAAAGCCTAGAAAAAATTCATAAAAATTTACATACATTCTTTTATATCGCATAAATCCATCATATGATGAATCTGAAATGAAAAAATGTAATGGATAAGTAAATACTAAGAAAAACATCATATAAATTGAAAATCAATATATCTGATAGAGATAAGATGTCATGATAAGTAAGTAGTAGTTGTTAAATATTGTTATTTCATGTTATATTTTAGAAAACAAATCATGTTGGTACTTCATGGTTCTAAAAATTCAAATTGAGATATAAACAAAATATATATATAGCAAAATGATTTGTCTTGAGTGGCTTTTAGTGAATGATTAAAAGCAGTGAGTTTCAATAATAAAACCACTTATAATTTTTAACAATAAACACCAACATAAAGGTAAGCCAACTTCACGCAAAATCTTGCTCAACACGTTTGCCAAGTCACACACTTTGAAAACATGGAAACAACATAATATAAACATATATAATAACTATAAAACACAATACATTTATTTAACTTTATATAACATATATAAACACCTCATATAATATTTATATACACAATAGATACATTTTATACTACTTTAATGACACATTTATAAAACAATTACATAACACATATTACCACATACATATATTTATAAAAAACATTTTAACTTTGAACATAATATAAACATATATGCAAGCTATAAACATATATAACTTGAATTGCGCGAACAAAAAATTTAAAAATAACATGAAAAAATCTAAAAATAGGTACGTGAGTAAAAAATTTCAAATTGTTTGAATACTATAATGTTATATATCATTAGAAAGAGGATTATTACAGTATTTTAAAGGTGAAAAAATTATCAAAATCGAACAATTGGTTCAAAAGTTATGACGGTTTAAGTAGCGATTTTTTCTATATATGGATTTGTTGAAGAAACTGTGGTCAAAATAATGTTTTTCTTCTCTTAAATTGTCATAACTTTGCCAATTCTTATCGAAATACAAATATCTTGGTGTCAAAAGATAGGTGTAAGAGTGGGTTACAACTTTATGTTAAACTCTAACCACCGGGTGTATCGGATGGACAGAGGGGGCACCAAACCACCACCTCGCCCGTATAAAACTGGATACTTTTTTCAGAAATTTTTTTTTTTTAAATTACATAAGCAATATAAATACACAAAAAAGTTATTAAACCATTAAAATATACGAGAGGTGAATGTTAGCAATAGAGGTGGGTGTGGTGGCGATTGGTGTATCACACCCTAGGATCAAAAACGACTTGATTTTATAAATATTTATATCTTTACTATAATGAGTAAAATTAGTACACAATATAAAATTATGTTATACAATCTTACGTATAAAAGTGGTGTTTCTATTACAAAGGGGCGTATGCCCACCACCTGCCTACCCCCCCCCCCCCCACCTCTCCACCCAACCTAAAAAAAAAAATATATTTTTTCAAAATTTGAACAATAAATTTAAAAAATAAATTAAAAAATTGGAAATAAATTAAAAAATAAATTCATACCAGACAACCACCAAATACGGGAGGTTAATGTAAAACTCACAGTAGATATGTTGATGATGTTTTAGTACTATAATATCAAAAAATGTTTCAATTCTTGAAATATCTGTTTGAATATTTAAAGTACAACAACAAAGAAGTAAAAAACATATTCCACTAGATTAAAAGATACACTAGTGGTGCATCCATGGTCATAAGAGAGTGGAGTTTAAAAGAGGGCGTATCCAAATATGTCATAAGAAAGAGGCATTCTAATGCCCTTTCCACTTCTTACCAAAAATTATTATTTAATTGGATATATATTACAAAAAAAATTATAAAACTACTAATGTGGGGCTATAAGTCAATTGGCTGTAAAAAAACATGTCATCTTTCTAACCAAGTATAGCAAAAACCTATAATAAAGTCTTTCATGTGATTATTACATTAACAGAAGTAAGGACCATACAGTATAGTTAACGAGCTAGCTATTTTGTTTGGTTAACAAACAAATTTTCTGTTTCAAAATAAAAAATAAAATATTAAAAAATAATAATAATAATATAAAACTATTTTAAAGAAAATACAATATATTTTTGTCTTGGCTTTTAGTGAATGATTTAAATAATTAATTCCAAAAATGAAACTGTTTTAACCATTTTTAACGATAGACACCACGTGAAGGTAAGCCAGAGCCGTCTATCAAAAAATTTAACAAGTCACAACACTTGCTGTATTATTTAGGCAAGTCACAACACTTGCTGTATTATTTAGGCAAGTCACAACACTTGCTGTATTATTTAGGCAAGTCACAACACTTGCTATATAATTTATGCAAGTACAACACTTGCTGTATTATTTATGCAAGTCACAACATTTGCAATACATTTTTGGCAAGTCACAACACTTGCAGTGTTATTAAATTAATTAAATTGTAACTCACCGGAAACAACATCAGCAGCAAGCTGGATCTTTTTCATGCAATAGTCAACAGCTTCATTATCAGTTTCATCATCTTTCCAATAAGAAATGGTGTAAATGAAGTCATTTTTTCTTTTATTAACTTTTTTTACTCTGCCGCGATATAAAACACTTTTGCATGTCTTTGGATCGTACCATTCATGTTGTAGTTTCTTCCCAACAATTCTATCTGACATGACATCTTCTAAATCAAATAGTTGGTCATTGGATAAGTGCTTATATGAATTAATAATCTCTTCAAAATTTAATTTAGATAGGTCACGCTCTAACTTTCTTTTTTCTTTTTCATCCATTTTTTGGCACTTGATTTTTTGTCTTTTGCAAATCTCATCTCCTACTTTGCATCGATAGAGTCGATTTGTAAATCTGTTTCTACGTGCTACATTAATTGACCATTTAACAATCTTTTCTCTTAAACTTAAATCTAGAGTGTCTAGATAGTCGACAGTCCTATTCATTTTTGATCTAAGAACTGTATTTGATAAAGAACTGTATTTGATAACTAATAGTAAATGACTAAATACTAAATTAATTCATATAATAGGGATATAACTGACTGATCCTCTGTAAAGCAAGTTCATCTAAACAAATTAAATTAACTTTATTTTTACAAAGTAATATAAAAATTTGCATATAGTAAGTCATTTGTATATATATATATATATATATATATATATATATATATATATATATATATATATATATATATATATATATATATATATATATATATATATATATATATATATATATGTAAATGTACTCTTCCTGATGATCCAGCAATGGTGAAACTTCAAGTCGAAGATAAAAGTTAGATAAGTGTTTTTTACTAATATATATATATATATATATATATATATATATATATATATATATATATATATATATATATATATATATATATATATATATATATATATATATATATATATATAATAAAAATAACTACCGAGCTATTGAAAAAAGAAAGTAACTAACTGATGTTGTTGGCTGACGCCATTTCACAACTTAGAGCATCTAAAACAGCGAAAGAAATAATAAAGTTATACATAAAGGTTTAGATAGTGGCCAAATAATAATTTAAAATTAATTTAATAAATTTATATAAAAATAACTTATTTATTAGTTATAAATTATAATCTAAAGGCTTTCCTTGTTAAATAAAGACAACGTTCAAACTTCAAATTAGATATGATTCATAACTAATTTGATTCATATATAAACTATATTATGAATATGATACAAAATACTATGTGAAACCTTTATTTTCTTTCTCCATTTTGTTTCTAAATAAAATATAAAATTTAAGTCTTATTTTATTATTTACTAAAAATCCTTTTAATAAAACAATTTTGTTTAAAATTACATATTTTTAAATCATATTTTCACTATAAAGTATCTAGGTTTATAGTATCAATTTATGAAATAAGTTAAATATTGCTAATAATATTATTAATATGAATGTTATATATAAAAAAATATATATATATACAAATAATCAATGGACCCCTCTGTCTCCCGCGCTAACAACAGGGAAAATGTAAACTAGGTAACAAAAGTGCAGCAAGAAATAGGGTGACTGCTACATAATATTTTTCAACGAAATTTGGCAGGTGCATAGATAATTGAATAACTTAAAAATAAAAATTGAATAGATAAAATATAGACTATATCCTGGACATTAATTTCACCACAGAAGTACAACTAAAACTTTGACATCAATAAACTCGGTAATATATCAATTGAGTATAATTAAAACCAAATTAATAATAAGCTTCAACTATTCTTCTTTCTAAAAATACTCTATGTTGATAACGAATACTAAAAAGTTATTTCAGAAAGCCTTCCTCAAGCACGCTAACTTTGAAGAGACTGCGAAAATCGTGGCACAAAATTTTAGCACAAAATTCGGTTCCGTAAAACGCAATTGTCACGTACCTACTAAAAAGATTCATATATATATTCATATATAAAAACATATATCTCGTAATAAAATATCAAATTATATTTAATTTAAATCAAATACTTATTGAATAAAGAGCAAAAAACAGATAGAAGAACTGCAATCCTTATAACAAAATTTAACGTTTAGCAACAATAAAATGTCAGTGTTGGCTCGAAATTTCAATTTATTTTTCTAAATTTTCTAAAACAGTACAAAAAAAAGGTAATAGCATAACAGAAATGTCAATAGAATAATGATCAATATAATAAAATAAGCAAGGTATGAAATGATAGGATTTATAATATACTTGAACTATATTAATTTAGGACTTCATAAAACTAAATAAATTTAAAAGTAGTAATAAATATTTTTATGATAAAGTTTTAGTAACTTTTTTAGTACAAAAAAGTACTGTAACTGTATTGCAGATATGCGATACTGCTTTAGCTGAACAATATCTCTTCATACAACTTTTCATGTATTCCTGACTATTCCTTTTCATTCCAGACAAACTTTTTACTAAATTTCTCAAGAGAAAACTTTGTAATTTAAATTTTGCCTTCACAATTTCAGTTTAAGCATGCGCTTTAAAGCAAAGATTTTCGTTTTTCCGTTATATGTTGATATTTGATCAAAATCGGGTACGATATCGTATCCGATTTTGATCAAATATTAAATAATACGTATTTTTGATAAATAAGTGGTATTGAACTCGAATTCAAAACTTAAAACTAAATGCGTATTTTTCTGGTATCAACGGCGGTATGTTATACGTAATCAATACTCCGAGTATTTACAATACTAGATATGCCGACTGGGATTCTAAATAATATTAACGGGTGATGCGGAAGTTATCGGACAAATCCTAATTTCATTATTTGAGCATAATAATTAGTTTTTGTGGTTTTATGCGTAGGCATAAACGTTCTATAAAACATAAACTTTATTATTTGAAACACAATTATTTAAAATGAGGTTAAATACAAAAAAAAAAAAAAAAAAATAATCGTAAATCATTTTGAAAAGGAAGGATTTGCTCGAAGTACAATATATGATAACCTAAAAAGACTTGAAACTGTTCAATCGTTTTCTGATAGAAAGCACCATGGTCGTCCGACATCCTGGACTAGAGAAAAGAAAGCTGAATTAACGAGACTTGTCAACAATCGAAAAGGGGTCAGTCAGAGAAAAATAGGTATTAAATTCGGTGTAAATCAATCGACAATTGGTCGTCAGTTAAAAAAAAAGAATATTAAATATAGAAAACGTGAAAAGACTCCAAAATACACTACAGAACAACAAATAAAGGCAAAGAAAAGAAGCAGGAAACTAGTTAACCAACTCTATAACACAAAATCGCTTCTAGTCATCGATGACGAAAAATACTTTTTTTTTGCAGGGGACAACATGCCTGGAAATTCTGGATACTACACAAACAACAAAAAGACATGCCCAGAAAGTGTTCGTTTTATAGGAAAAGAGAAATTTCCAAAAAAATTATTAATGTGAATAGCCATATCTGACCGAGTTATCTCCGAGCCATTGTTTCGCACTTCCAAGGCTGAAGCGATCAATTCATCAATCTATATTAATGAATGTTTAGAAAAACGACTTCTTCCATTTATTCACAAGTATCATGGAGACTTTAACTATTTATTTTGGCCAGATTTAGCAAGTTCTCATTATTCTAAAGATTCTCTAAATTGGATGGACCAGTATGTCTATTACGTTGATAAAGAATCCAATCCCCCAAATGTGCCTCAAGCACGACCAATTGAAAATTTTTGGGGACATTTGGCACAGAAGGTTTACGAGGGAGATTGGCAAGCTTCAACAGAGCAAGTTTTGATTGATCGCATTAAACAAAAACTACAAGAAATTGATTTAAACTTTTTACAGTCGCATATGAAAGACGTCAGAGCAAAATTGAGATCAATTGCAGATGGTGGTATTTTTTCATATAAAAAATAGTATATTTTTATTAAAAGATAAATGCTTTGTTTAAAAAAAATATAATAGTAGTTTGTTTTTTTATTTATAAATAAGTTATTGATGTTTTTATTTTGTCCGATAACTTCCGCATCAGCCGTTACTATAGACTATTTAAAAAACGGTTCAAAAAACACCACATATCAACCATTGGATACCCAACCCTTTATAAAACTACCTTGGATACCAATTCCGAAAACAAAACATAAAGGTTATTTTCACATCAACTCCCAATTTAAAAAATATTTTTTGCAACAATAAAACTAAACTACCACTAAACACAAACCCTGGCGTATACCAGCTAAAATGTTCATGCGGTTCGATATACATTGGTGAAACTAAAAAGAAGGTGATATCGAGATGTATTGAACACCAGACAAACAGCTTAAAAGAAAAATGGTCCAGTTCGGGTGCAACTGAACATTCCAAAACATGCCATGGTAAGTTTGATTGGTTGCACCCCAAAACATTATCTGTAGCCCCAGAATATCGAACTCGGAAAATCAGAGAGTCACTCGAAATAAGCAAAGCTAGGGTTCGACAGGAGTTAAGAAATGGTGATGTGGTTCTCAATCGGGATGACGGTGATAACGTGACAACTAAAACCTGGGGGCCATTTTTTAATAAAATCTGCTGACGTCAGTTATTTGAGGAAATTTTTTGTATTATATTTTGGCTTTTTAGTGTTATCTTTTTAACGGTTTGTTTTTACTATAACGATTTCTTTGTAACTATTTTATTTATTATATGGCATGCTATCGGAAAAATCTGCCCACCTTTCTTGATCAAAAAAGGATGTAAGAAAGCTTAAATGTATTTAAATCAATATATTTCTGAAAATTAAGAGTGTAAAGATTACATATTTATAGGGAAAAAACAAAAACAAATTAAGTTTTACAGAAAATTCTGACTTTCTTTTTGATGCCTCCCATAAGTTTCTGGACAGAGTGATTTTTGTAAGTTTTAGCACCGTAATCCCATTTTTTCTTCAGATCTCTAGCTGATTTTACTGTTTTTCCGCATAATTTCAATTTCTTTTTTATGATAACCCAATATTTTTCAATAGAACGTAATTAGGGGCAGTTTGGAGGATTCATCTTTTTCGGAACCAACATCACTCCATTATCATCGTAAAACTTTTGAACATCTTTTGAGTAATGTATTGTGGCTAAATCAGGCCAAAACAATACTGAAGTACTTCTATGAGCTTTAATTAGTCGTTTTATACGAGAAAGACAACATTTCACGTATTCCGAAGATTTCATTGTGCCCAAACAAACATGAGTTGGTGATTTTTTGCCGCAAGAGCAAAGTGCCTGCCAAATCATCAATTTTTTCGAAAATTTATTAGTCATTACATACTTGTATTTATTACTCACATTTTCTTTTATTTTAAAAGCATAGTAGCACTGCTCAGGAATTTGTTTAAAATCCTACATTTTAACATAAGTTTCGTCATCCATCAAAATGCATCCATTATGTTTTGTTAACAAGTTGTCATACAACTTTCGAGCTCGACTCTTTGCGGTTGAATTTTGTTTATCGTTTCGATTTGGCATTTTAACTACTTTAAAACTTTGATATCCAAGTCTCTGTCGCCATTTGTGTACAAAAAAATTGGAAACCTTCAGTTTTTTTGCTCCATATCTATCAGACCAATCAGGATGTTCTTCCAATGAAGTCTCCAACCGTTCGAGAGCTCTAGGATTTGCTGTGCGTTTTTTTTGACCACTTCCTTGTTTTCTCTGAATAGTTTTCTGTTCTATAAACCGTTTAAGAACATTATCTACAGTTCTTCTTGATATTTTTAATGATTTCGCCAACTTTCTATTCGATAAAGTTGGATTTTTTAAGTGTTTGTCCACAATCAAAAATCTTTGTTTAGGTTGCTCGGTTGACATTTTGAAACTAAATAATATTTTTAATTAGTTTTTTCTTCCAAAATGTTCTATTATACAAACTCTACCACACACAAAAAAATAATTTCAAAAAACGACCGTTAACTTGCTTTATCACACCGCAAAAGGTGGACAGATTTTTCCGATAGCATGCCTTACCTAATGACGCTGATCACGATAGATCAGCGAAATATCGAAATAATTATATATTATTAAAAAATATATAATATATAACGTATAACAAGAAAATGACTTTCAAAGATTATATATATAAATATATATATATATATATATATATATATATATATATATATATATATATATATATATATATATATATATGTATATAAATATATATATATATATATGTATATATATATATATATATATATATATATATATATATATATATATATATATATATATATATATATATATATGTATATAAATATATATATATATATATATATATATATATATATATATATATATATATATATATATATATATATATATATATATATATATATATATATATATATATATATATATATATATATATATATATATATATATATTAGGGTGATCCTGTCGCCCCACAATTTTTAAATTTTCGAGTAAACAAGCCTGACTTTTTTTTGGTGAGGAGGTTACTTGAAACTAAGAGCTAGGAAAAATTTGAGAGTAATTGGCATTGCTTAGTGGTAGCAGATTTCAATCTAAGTATTTTATGAAGGGCAAAAATTGAAAATTTTCAATTTTTAGCATACAAATCTCTTGGACTAATATATCTTTTTTACTTTATTCTGATTTAAAGTTTAAATCAGAAGCTTTTTGGTATAAAGAGAGTTGAATAAAAAAGTTTAAAAATTAGGTGTGCTATTTAGGGAGGAAAGTAGGGTAGGAAGTGGTTATTTATTTTACACAAATGAAAAGAGCACAAACATATTTTCAGTCTCTTTGTTTTTGGTGAAATGCTGTCTAATTTCGAAATAGTAGACTAATCTGATATATGTTGGAACCCATTCTGAAAATTAAATATGATAAATTGAAATTAAAATATAATTAAATGTTTATTACCAATAAAATCAGTTAAATCATTCACAGCCATTTTAGGAACCATTGGAAATATAGGTTTACCAAACCCTAACCCTTTTCTTTTTGAAGTTATTTCATTCAATGTAACATAATTTTTTAGTGATAGTATTTTATTTGCAATCTTTTGCCTCTGCTTATTATTAAATAGAGACAGTGGAGCTAACTCCTCAGTGAGATACCACATGTGATTGCTGAAAGCTTTCAGAGCAGCATTAGCAATAGTAAAATCAATAACTTTATACTCTAATAATGAATTTATAAGATTTAAATTGTTAGTAGGAGTTGCTGAAGATATTGGTACACTGAGCCACCATGGAATATAACAAAATACAACAAACTGAACAATCCTTTGTAGCTTAGGAAGTTGCTGTAGAGCAAAAATTGTTTTCTTTAGGTAGCTAGCTGATTTTTTTGTTCAACAGTACAAGTTTTATAGAATATAACAATTTTGCCATCCACCTTGCATTGTGCAAAGCGCCTGGTCTAATAAATCCAGAGAATAACACATCTTTGCCATTGCTTAGATACAACAATGTTAGTTAAACAAGTTCTCTATAATCACCTCTGTTAAAATTTTACCTCATTGCTTCTTAGCAAAGATTGGTAATTGCATCTTTTTTGTTTATCAAAGACTGTGAAATTTGAGGGATGTCTAAGTCTTCAATAGTTTGGCAATTCAGTTGTTTAAAGTTTTTCTTAAATCTAAAAACCAAACAATGCATTCATTATATTGTTGCTTATAACACTGATGTTAGTTTAATTTTAAATACTTAATAATAATAATAAAAAATTATAATAAACATGTTAGATTACCTTAAAAATAGATTGATATTAGGACCTTTTGAAACCTCGATCTTTAAACTGTTCCATACACGAGTTAGTATAATCTCTCCTATGTGATGTCGGCAAGCAAGCCATAGAAGTATCCTGTTCAATAAATTTTGGATTGAAACACAGCATGCAGTTATAGCCCCAGTATTTGATGCTGTTGTGTCAAAAACCATGCCTGCCACATAATCTGTGCAGTTCCAATCTTATAGTAATTCATATGTTGCTTTAGCAATCACTGGTCCCATCTTCTCAATAGGTTTATATGAAAGTGCTGGTACACCCAGTAATTTTACACCTGAACAACCTAAAAATATATATTTTTGAAATAGAAATAAAATATAAAGTGTTAAATATTAGCATATAAATATACTAATATGTAAATTGTTCACTAGTGTCTAAATTTACATGAATTGACTGGCCAAAGTTTTATTTTAGAGCTACCTGAAAGAAGAACTGGAAACCTTTCTTCTCTAAGATTTTTTTTTGTCAAGTGAATCCATTAATAGTAAATGACCGGGGCCAGGTTTGATAACACATGAGTTTATGATCAGTGCTGCATTAATATTGATAGATCCTATAAAAATGTTATTTTTAATTGAAATTTATGATATGAGTTATAATTAAAAACAATACTTTTATAGGATATATCAATATAAATGCAACCCCGGTCATAAACCCGGCCGGGGCTGCATTAAAATTGATAGATCCTATAAAATATTTTTTAAGGTTACTTTTTTCTGTTTTAAATACTAATTAAAATTAAAAAGCCCACTCACTAAACATCATCAGCGATATTGTGAATCAGTAGCATCTCAGCCTGCTTCATCATCCTCAACTGAGCTTGTTTCATCATCCTCAACCGAACCTGCTTCATCATCCTCATCCCAGCCTATATCATCATCTAATATCAGTCAGGATCAAACTCCAACAATTCGCCAACTTCAAAATTTAACAACAACACCAGTGACTCCTGCTCAAACGTATCAAATGTTGCAACACTTTGCAAAAAGACTCGAAGGCAATTTGAAAAATGTTTTACAGCGCCACCATAATGAGATGCAAAAAAAATCCAAAAGTCAGCATTCCGAGAGTTGAAGTACTATGAGGTGTCTAAGTACATCTGAGGTGTTTGAGAAACTAAAGCAAGACGATGAGGCCAAAAAGTCAAAGCAATTAAAGAAACTCGAAATTCACTTCAGTGAAGCTGCAGATAAAATTCATCGTTTCAAAAAACTGAGACAAGACAAAGACATCAATAGGTGTAAAAAGTGTCGCAAAGTTTTGGAAGAAGCATTGCCAACTCAAAACAAAACGTGGTACCAATGTGAAGCTTTTAGTTGCAAGTCTTGGGTTTATCGATCGTGTTTACCCAAAAGATACAAAATTGGTAAAGAGTATTTTTGCATAAAAAAATGCCAATAAACCTGCTTCTGTCAATGAAACAACTCTTTTTTTAAATTAATAAATAGTTTTTTTGTATATTTGATTAAAATAGTTTTTTGTAAACTTAACGTCTAATAAGATTAGTTTTCATTTTATTTTTAATTAATTTTGCTTGATTTTCTTAATATCCTTATTTAATTTTGATTTTCCTAATATCTTAAAAAATCGTTATTAAAAATTACCTAGTTTATAAGTAGACTTTTACGAAGAAAAAAAAAGTGAACAATTTTTTTCTTCATAAAAATCAATTTTTTTAAAGATTTTCAAAATATTTTTTCTTAATTTTTATATTTATCAAAAGCAAAAAAATTTTTTAAAAAAAAAAAACATTAAATATTTTTTCTTTAAAAAAATATTTGAATTTGAAGCTTAACCTTTAATTCTTATTCCAGTTTACTCTATTTTATATAAAAATAACAAATACTTAAAGTGAAAAGATATTTGATGTCATTAGTTTAATAAAATAATCGAACGACTTGTCAGAGAGTGAAATTAAAAATAGAACACAGCATTCTAATTCTTTAAATAACTAAGAAATGACAAAAATGAACTTGCGCACCTGTTTAAAACTAATATGGAAGCTGAAAGTAAACAACCAATCAAATTTAAAGATGATAGATGAATTTCTAGAAATTCAAAATAAATAAAAATCACACGTTAATTTTCTAAAAAACCAATAGTTTTTCAAATTTGAATTGTTGGACAACCAATTTATTTTCGTTTCTCT
This sequence comes from Hydra vulgaris, assembly GCF_038396675.1. Classification (NCBI taxonomy): domain Eukaryota; kingdom Metazoa; phylum Cnidaria; class Hydrozoa; order Anthoathecata; family Hydridae; genus Hydra; species Hydra vulgaris. The sequence goes on from NC_088920.1 coordinate 28,941,376, forward strand.
TTCAAAAAATCAAATCATTTTTTGGATATACCATAAAAACTTTAGGATTTCTATGAAACCGATCGATTTTCTAGACAATCAATGAAAAACCAATTTTTGCAGGAGAGTAGTAACAAAGTTAAAGTATAGGTATTGGGTCTCTGTTTCTTGGACACTGCAATAGACATAAGAGAATAAATGGTTTATCTGGTTTGGATTTATTAAAATAAGTAAAACTACCTTTTGGTCCTATGGATGGTCCAAATATGAACTGGAAAGTTCTTAGGGAAATGCAATTGGAAAGAGGAGAAGCTGGTTTGAATAAACTTGTAAACATTGACATCAAAGAAATATGGCCAAATATAATAAAGATAAACATAATATAAATATAATAAATTCAATAAATAAATAAATATAATAATATAAACATAATAAAGATAAATATAATAAAGATAATTGATTTCCGGGAGAACCAATCATCTTTTAAAAGCCCATCATCAAAGAGCTGTTTGGTTGTAAAAAAAAAGCAGTTGAAGATGAACTAATTGTAGTAAAGCTTTTATTTTTCTACTGTATTACACCTTTTGCAGCCAGAAAATTTGAGAAAATATCAAACAGATGATCCTATGTTGTCTTTTCTGGACAAGGACCTGGAGATATTGCATAGACTAATGCAGTTGGTTGTTAAAACTGATATTCTCCTTAAATGCAATTCTGTTCTTAACTTATTAGAGCTTGATGTTACTGATAAAGGTATTTATCTAAAGATAAAAGAAATTCATTTTATATCTTCAACTAAAGAAAAACTTCAGAATATTTAACGTAAGGATAAATCTGTAGATGTAAAAAAGCTTAAGAAGGAAACTGCAAATATGGTAATTTTTTTATTGGAAAAAATCATTCAAAAACAAGTTAATAGTGAAATATATCCAAGCAATCACTAATTAGAGTTAGAAGTTACTAGAAGAAAAAAGACGAAGATTGTAGAGCAAGATAATGATTGACAGACGACATAAAAGATTGCAAATTATATAAATCAGGAAAGCAAGATTAAGGAAGCGAATTCCAAAAAAAAGATATTTGAGGAAAAAAACTAGACGAATAAGAGTTTTTGGAGCACTTTGGAACAGTCACAGAAAAAAGAGGAGATTTAATCGTATGACGAATAACACAAGAGTGAATTTTAGTAGATGGCACAAGAGATGCTAGTTTTAGAGCAGTGCCCATTATAGTATTAGTAGAAAAGAGAAAAAGAAGCAACGTTACTACGATGTGATTATGGTTGGAGGTTGGCTGCAAGAGCAGGTCCAATTATGTTTACAATGCATTTTTGCATCTTGTCTAAAAGAAAAAAAGCATCATTAGAAAATCCACCCCAGATATAGCAACAGTATTCCATACAAGGCCAGATTTGAGATTTATAAAGATAGAGAATAGAATCTGGAGTAAGAAAGTGTCAAGCTCGATAAAAAAGTGCTAATTTTGGAACGGATTTGATATATGGTTTCCAAGAAAGATTGGAAGTAAGAGTTAATCCAAGAAGATGAAGAGTAAATGACTCATCGAGTACATTACCGTTCATAAATATAGAAAGATCTAATTTATTGCGATAACGATTGGCTGAAAAAAATGAGATCTAAATTGCCTCATGCTGTAGCAGAAGTGAGATCTTTTTCAAGCTCAAATGCCCCCTCTAAGCAATCAGAGAGTGTTGGATTCTTATCATGACAAGAATAATGGCTAGTATCATCTGCGAACAATGCCACCTTGGATGTGAGAATACCTGGAAGATCGTTAATGTAAATTAAAAAGAGTATAGGGCAAGGATAGAACCTTGAGGACCTTGAGGAACCCGTGAAGTTACAGAATAAGTAGAAGAGTGCTGTCCATCGAGGACAACTTTTGTACTACGATTAGAAAGGAAGGATTCAATAATCTTAAAGGTGTTACCAGATACACAGATACACCGTAAGAAGAAAGCTTATGGAGAAGACCAGCATGCCAGACTTTATCAAAAGCTTTAGAAATGTCAAGAGCGGCGGCCTTAACCTCTCCACTTTTATCTAATGCACGATAAAACCTATCGGTTATTACTGTTAGCAAATTAGCTGTAGAACAAGAAGATCGAAATCCATACTGATGATCAGAAAGTAAGTTATTAGATTCAAGATGAAAGATTAAGTGTTTATTAATTAAAGATTCAAAAACCTTGCTTATGATAGAAAAAAGACTAATGGGATGGTAGTTAGACGAATCAGGTTGCTGTCCAGAATCTTTGAAAATAGGGATATAGGGATAACAGATGAAGGCAGCAGGCTGGGAAACAAGACTCTGATAAGCAATTGTTGAATTGTTTTGATAGTATACTTTCCAATTGTTGAAAGTTTTGAGTTAAAGCAGGAAATCACTTTAGATACAGAACCTGGAGTGGTACGAATGTCAAGCAATGGATCAACCTATTTGACGGCTATATCAGGTATAACAAAACTAGTGGAATCAGGCGATAATATTGATGAAAAGTTCTTAGCAAACAATTCAGCTTTGTCTTTAGGTGAGGACACAAAGTCTGAACCATACATGAGAGGCGGAATAACAAATTTACCTTTATTATTGATGCTATTAAAGGTTCTCCAGAAGTCACGAGAGCCTAATTTTTGTGGTGAAATACAAAATTTCATGACTTGAGAATAGTGGGCTTTGGCGTTAGACAAAACCTTTTTGCTATGGTTTCTAGCAGTAATAAACAGGCGCCTGTTTCCTGGAGAATTGTTTTGCTGATAGATATGGAAGTAACGGTTTCGATTAGAAATTGCAGCAGCACAATTTGAGGAAAACCATCATTCAAGGAAAATATTATTACGCAAAATAAATAAAATGATCAAAATTTATATATTTAATTTGTTCATAAAAATCATAAAAGTATGCATATTAATTTAAGTCTCAGCTTTTAATTGCTAAAACGAATAGAAAATAAAAATTCACGCACAGAAATGGAAATCCCCATATATATATATATATATATATATATATATATATATATATATATATATATATATATATATATATATATATATATATATATATATATATATATATATATATATATATATATATGTATATATGTATATATATATATACATATATATATATATGTATACATATATATATATATATATTTATATATATATATATATATATATATATATATATGTATATATGTATATATATATATATATATATATATATATATATATATATGTATACATATATATATATATATATATATATATATATATATATATACATACATATATATATATATATATATATATATATATATATATATATATAAATATATATGTATATATATATATATACATATATGGCGATAAAACCGTTTTTTTAACATAAAATGACGCATTACTATGTATAACTGAAGCAGGTTTATTCTTCATATTTAGGCCAAATTTTGAAAATTAATATTAGAACTAAGCATTAATACTGTTTATATAGAAAGGACATGTCAATAGCTACCCGCCCCCCTCACCCTATTAATGGAGATTTATACCCCCTCTATCTCTTCTTCGTTGGAAAGGAAGGGGGGTGAAGTTATTTAAATTTTATTATAAATTACATTATTTAAAATAACTTTATTTTCTTTAGCAAAAAATAACATAATTTGGCAATATAAATATTAAAATCATGATATGTAAATATAATATATTGCAATGCATAAATATAGTATATAAATCATGTTATTTTTTTCTCTGCTTTCCTATTGCTTCATACGCTAGCTTCAACTATTCCTTGGTTTCTGACCCACGGAGGTGATCTTGTCTTTGCTGCACAGCTCGTATAAGTTCTTGACAATTATTCTCATTGTGAACATTGTTCACAAACTCTAATACAAGTTTTACAGCCCTTTCAGAACAATCATTCACTACTTCAAGTTTACTTACAAAATTGGAGAATGTTTTGAACTGGTCAACATAGCACCACATAGGAGCAGGACAGTTTAAACAAAATTTGTCCTCTATTCTTGTCAGGTTTAATAAATTAAGGATGAACCAAGAGTTTTCTCCAATTAATGGAGCAAGTCCTGGTGGCACTTCTTGTTTAAATTTTAACTCGTTTATCAAGTTTGATTTCTCTGAATGCTGAAAATGATCAGGAACTGGTTTGGAGAGTAATGTTTTTGCGACGTTTTTTTTCTCCACATCAGGAAGGGTAGGGTCTAGAGAACAAGTGGAACCAAAGTTTCGATTAAGTACTAGGTGTGTCTCTTCATTGACATCATTGTACTTTCAATTCCGTTTAGAACTCTCTTGGAATCAGAGTCGCGTTTCTCTACATATTCTTTGTACTGCACCATTTGCCAATAGGCTTTTACATCCTGAAATGGTGCCGCTGAGGGCAATTAGGTTCTTAAAAACCAGATAGAATAGAAAATTGAGATAGATTATATCATTGTCTTCAACTCTTTATTTTGGGCAGCAGTCAAATCATTGGGCAGATGTGTACTCAATATCTGAATCTTCAAGTAGTAAATGGCTTTTGACATGAACCTAGCATGAGAAACAAAGCCTAGAGCTTAAACTTTGAAAAGTATTTTAGAATACAGATACATCAGGGTAAGTTCCAATAACTCCCTATAATCCCTCTTGGAAATACTTAACTAGATAGTTTCCTCAATCTGGGTTGCCAAGAAAGTATTGCTGATGGAATTGGTATCAAACCTTATTTTTAGTCTTTCCAGTTTGTCTGAAATCGTTTAAACATTAAATTTTCTGGAGCTACTGTTTTGCCTGAGGTAATTTGCTCCCAGAAATGTTTGAGATAAAGTTCACATATATGCCTCCTGAAGGCAAGCTCTAATAAAAAAGATTCCTGTCTTTAACTGAACCTAATATTAGTTCCTGAATGTCTTCCAGTATTTGAGGCAGTTGTGTCAAAACATAGTCCCTTCACATCGCCACGTATTCCATAATCTTCCAGTGCATTATACAAAGCTTTATACTGAGCAGCTCCAGTTCCATGCTCCATTTCTGGAATTCCAAGAAGCTTAATGTCTCCATCATATTAGCTGAAACAACAAACCTGTCTCTTTTTTCTTTTTTCCCATTAGTAACATCTTCCATAATTTTTCCATCAAAGTGAGCTATTATGGGGAAAAGCACTTTCTCAGCAGCTTTTTTAACCCCTATTTTGAGCTTTGCTGCATTTTGCTGGATGGTTTTCTTTTGTACCCGCCAAATAGCAGATTAAGACAGTAAAAAGTCTTCAACAATTCCACCTGAACTAACAACCAAACTTGTACAAAGATATTGTACAATATCTTTTGTAAAAATATTGTAAAATATCTTTTACAAAATCCTTGGCTAACTGTAGCGTGTCATTACTTGGACTTGGCTGATCGAAATAAAACGAACAATCTGAGTCTATGCTGGTTTTTATATCACTGATTTCTGAGAAAAACTGAAGCTCTGTAGTAAAATCATCTCTCTGAGAAAACTGTTCAACACTGTGTACTAACCGTGGATGTTTCAATCATCTCTGTTCTCTTTTCTTAATTCTCCGGTTATAAAGTTGTTGGTCCCAGCTGTTGATCAGATCAGTGATATGCTTCCTTTTATAATATATATAACAGGTTTAGAAAATATTATATTATCAAAATTTCGTGGTGTGTTTATGGTAACTTGTCCCTTTAATATGAATTAAATTTTGTTTGGCCTACCTTATAAATGAGTCAGTGAGTATCCCATCCTTGTATCCTCCGTCTATCCATGGTTTCTAAACTGCGAACATAATGCAGTTTTCAGGACAGCTAACATGACCAGAACACTTTGCTGTTTGACGACCAATGGTACAAGCAATCAGCTTTTTTGTTGCAGTTATTTTGTCTCCAGATCGTCTTAACTGAAAGTAGAGAACAATGTCTGTATTTGTTGAATACAATAATTCTGGAAGATTTTCTTTAAGATCCTCTTCTTCAAAAAGATATGCCCTTGTTTTAAGTCTTGTCAATCTTGGCATCTTGGTTTCTAAACAGTAATTTGATTAAAGAAAACAATTGATATTCATTCTTTATATAATTTTGTATATAACCGCAGATAGTATACCTTTCATAGATTGTTATGGATACACCCCATACACACACAGAATGTAAAATTACAACAATATGTCTTCCGCAAATACGACAATATGTTAGTTTATAAAACCGCGGAAACGAATAAATATTCCAAAATATTCAGGAATCAAAATGTTATCATAATTTAATGTTTATATTGTCTTTTTTTCTAAAGAAAATAAAATAATTTTATTATTAACAATACACTGTATATATTATTTAATGTTTATATTGTCTTTTTTTCTAAAGAAAATAAAATAATTTTAAATAATATGATTTATAAAATCATATTATTTAAAAAATCATATTATAAATCCCCCCCCCCCCCCATCCAACGAAGAAGGGATAGAGCGGGTACAAATCTCCAATAAAAGGGTGAGGGAGACGGGTAGCTATTGACATGCCCCTTCTATATAAATATTATTAATGCTTAGTTCTAATATTAATATATAATATTAATTTTCAAAATTTGGCTTAAATATGAAGAATAAACCAGCTTCAGTTATACATAGTAATGAGTCATTTTATGTAAAAAAAAACAATGGTTTTTTTGCCACTTGCTCCACATCATGTGGAATAAATACCACCGTATTTCTTTTTGGTCCTACCCTATTATAAATAAGTAGTCCAAAATATACCATATAGAAGAAAATTTGGCTTTCCGTGTTGATTTTAAAGATCCCCGCCAGACCCCTTAAGTTTGCTATATTTTTATACACTAATTTGACTGGCGGGGACCTCTAAAGTCACGTAACATTAAGATTTTTGGGCTTAAAATTATTTTTATATTGGTGGTCAACAATTCCAGGTAGGACCAACTGGATTTTCAAAAATTCGTCAAATATGAATCACCCTAATATATATATATATATATATATATATATATATATATATATATATATATATATATATATATATATATATATATATATATATATATATATATATATATATATATATATATATATATATAATATATATATATATATATATATATATATATATATATATATTATATATATATATATATATAATATATATATATATATGTTTATATATATATATATATATATATATATATGTATCTATATATATATGTCAATGTATATATATATATATGTATATATATATATATATATATATATATATATATATATATATATATATATATATATATATATGAAATTATTATATTGTCAAAATAACAACTATATCTTTATAAATATTATTAATACACTGTATGTATTAATAAAAAAGCAACTATATCTTTATAAATATTCTATTATATAAAATAATAGTAACATTGTTATATAAAATAAGATATTAAAGTATATTATATGTTATTTAGAGTATGAAGTATTATATATTCTAAAAGATGTTATGTTGTTATGATGCAGTTATGATTTGGTAATATATATATATATATATATATATATATATATATATATATATATATATATATATATATATATATATATATATATATATATATATATATATATATATTATTATGAAATTATTATATTGACAAAATAACAACTATATCTTTATAAATATTAACAATACACTGTATGTATTAATAAAAAAGCAACTATATCTTTATAAATATTCACTTCACAGTTTTTTGTTAAATGGTACATGTCTCATTAAGTTTAATGATCATACTTCATTTAATTGTTTTAATAGCTTTATTTAGTTTTAGTTTAAATGGAACTTTAGTTAATTTGGTCAAGATCAAAACTAGCGTTAAGCTCAATATGTTGCTTTAAACGATTACTATAATGTAGAATGTGTTCATAAATCTCATTTGTATAAAAACAAATAGAGGTAGTCAACACATTAACTATGATTTGTAACCAATCATGTTGAGGAGCAACCCGATTTCTTCGGATTCAAAAATGCAAATATCAATGAGGCTTTTTTCAAAGTAACTGGGAGTTTTCAAAGAGTAATTGGCAAAAATTACTAGTCAATTCAAAAAAAAATTAGTAACAAAAAAAGAGTAATCTTTTGGTTATTAATTGTTTAATATGATTGTTGTTAATTGACTGCTACGAATGAAGTTTGAAAGAGTTGATTTATCGACGTCTTACTTAAGAATAGCTTTTTTCCTTTTTCAGAGATATTGTCAAAAGGTATCCTTGATAAGAGTTTTTATTTTTTCTATTTCTTAAATAAAAAAGATTGTGGAATTTAATCCTAATGCAGATTTCCTTTTTGCTTGTTAACAGTCTTAATTACACCATTCAATCAGCCAACTACACGAGAGAAAATATATTTCAATAAGGCTCACCTTCAGGTAGATAGTGATATGGAGCGATCCTTTAATTTTCTCAAAAGCTGTTGGAGATCACAAGAGAGGTGGAGCACTTCAGTGCTCCTAACATATGCTCACCCAAAGTATATATTGCAAAATACATATTGTGTGTAATTTGTTGAAAAACCTTTACAATGGCTTAGAGTTAGAAATTCCAGATGACATAAACTTTGAGGACAGTGATGAAGATGATGTACACTATGTTCAGGCTGAATTAACAAAGGTCAACCCTTTCGACTTGGCATTGAACAAAGTACTCTAATTAAAACTATGTTTTTAAATCAAAGGCAATAATATATTTTTGAATGTTACATGGATTTTTTTCGATTTTTTATTTACGACTTGTCTAAGCATTTTGCAAACTCCAAATTTATGCTTATGCTAATGTCAAATTAGTATACGAATTTTTAATTACTTGTATTTTAAAAAAATACTATTTACTTGATATTTAGGATTAATAAAAATGAAAGTTTGTTTAGTTTTTATTAATTGTATATTAAACAATTGTCAAAATTTATCTGCCTCTTTGTAGAATAATCAGTTCTTAACCCCTCTCTATCTCTTTTCTACTTAAAATTATTTTCCTAGCTTTTGTAGTTATATTTTTTACTAAATAAATATTCAATAAAAAGTATTTAGTTTTTATAGCAGAGTCTTATAAAAATATTATTGTCATTTTATTAGATTGTAAAAAATACTAATTAGTAATAATCCCTAATTTAAATTAGTTAGAAATTTTTGAATTCAATATTAGAAAAGTTTGTTTTATATAATTACGAAAACTTGGTTCATTCAAAAAAAAAGTCGACTTGGTTGTTTTTTTGCGTAAGTTTTTGCTTAAGTTCAGCGCAACTCATGCGCAACCCTATCTTTATGGAAATGCTGCGAAACATTGGTGAATACCAAAAAAAAACATGAACTTACGATTTCCGTTGTCGCGTTAAATAAGTAGATCGTTAAATAAGTAGACAGTCAGTTCTGCGCAAGCGTAACGCCTGCGCAAATACAGCGCAAAGCTTCCGTTAGGTAAGTTAAATCTATCGTTAAATAAGTAGCCATGTTTCTGTGAATCGAGTGTAGGGGAGAAATACTCCTATTGAATTATAAAAAACCCGTATCCGCGTCCCGCATTGCGCATAAATCTGTGATAATTTTACATAAGTTATTTTTTGTAAACAACATGCGTAATTTATTCAATGATATATGAAGAATATTCTTATTCTTATTATATCATTTATTTAAAATATTTTTCAAAATATAGCCTAAACCATAATAGTTTTTTAATTATAAAAAATATCCACATTTTATATTGGATATTTTATTGAGGAGATTTTTTAGAATTAAAACAAAAAAATGCAAAAAAACTTTTTTTCTCTATTTTGTAGAATCTTTTCTCTATTTTGTGGAATCTTTTTTTAAGAGATTATTTTTTCTTTAGGCAAAAGTTTTGTTTATTTGTTTGTTAGAAGGGGCGGATAGGGGCGAACGTTATACCGTGGATACTCTACTTTTTTTAAATCTATAGAAGAGAGTGGTCTAAAACGGGCCTTTCTGTTGAGACAGGCCCCCATCTCATCTAATCTTATGCTTAGCCAAATACTATTGAAATTTAACATCAGTATGTTGTTCAGCTAACCATAAGAAAACTATCCCCGGAAAGAAAAAAGCCCAGTTCCACCCTCACTGTTAAAATTTTTTTTAATCTATTCTTTTATAAGCAATATTGAAAATAATGTTTTTAACAAAATGTTGATCAGATATTATAAAAAGGTAACAACTAGAGGAGTATCGGATATGATATCCGACCGGATAATCCGGCCAAAATGCCGAATAGTTGTATATCATATATCTGGCCGGATATATCACTATAATATCCAACCGAATATATCATATGAATCGATGTATACAAACACGTTTTAAGTCATAAAAACTGTTTTTTCGGGGAACGAGAAAAAACTTATTAAATCCAAAATTATTACTTTTAATAATTTCAAAAAAAAAATGTGGGTGCTTTTTGACATCTTTAAATATTAGATTTGTTAAAATACATATCAAAATTTGTGATGTTTATATGTGTTATACATAGTTAAAGTTGTCTGACTTAAAAATAGTTTTTATGACTTAGAATGTTTTTGTATACATCGATTCATATATCTTAGATAATCTCTCATCCCACCTGTACACTTATTGTTATGCTGTCGTAGTTTCTATGACTCAGTTACAGAAGAGCTTTGAGCACATTCTGTCTCAATTAAGTTTACTTCGAGTGTCAAATTTCTAATATGGTTATGGAACAGATGATTATTTATTACTAAAATATAAGTAACTGTCAGTTCTTGATTAAAACTCGGGTTTTATACAGGAATTAAATAAGGAACCCATTTTAGGCTAACACTAGGGTGAAATGGGCCCCTGGCATCTCTCTTTTTATCGGTTGCTTCTTAACGTAAGGCATATATGCACCTTTAATTTTCAGATAACAAACTGTAGAGCATAAATTAAATATCCTTAAAAAAAATTGTTTTTAGGTTTGTGTGTGCGAGGCTAGATGATTATATCATTTTTTGAAAAGGGAGATATTTTAGACAATTCTCCTCAAATATTTAACAAATCACGTTGTTTAAAAACTGAAACAAATAAGGCCTATTAAACAGGCTATTTAAAAATGATATGACATTTTATTAAATTTGTTAAGTTAATGCCTGATTTAAAACTTAAAAAACAACTAGAATTAGACAGGTCCGTACCGAGCCAATTTAGCGCTTCGGGAAAGCAAGAAAAATTGTGCTCCCTTCCTCTAAAAAAAAATTAAATGTTAGTGTCTTTAACTCTGACATAATTTTTATTTAAAGAGACGGGGCGCAATTTATCTCATTTACAGAACAAAAGAGCGCTCTTTTGTTCACTAAATGAGCTTTTATTAATTAGAGTTTACGTAAGAAGGCGCAATTTTAACTATTTTTCGTATCAACATCAAAGAGACCAAATTTATGCGCCCCCGGCCTTGCCCTCAGTACGGCCCTGTAAATAGAATAGAATGGAACTAGATTTTTCATGTCATTTAATGTTTTTAAAACGATTTGTGGCTATGAAAATAGCCGTTTTTTAAACTTGATAGGGTTGTATCATTGACATTGGAAAGTATCACTGACATCCGCATCTTTGATTGAAATGTGGGCACACTCGCAATGATATCATTGTGGATATTTTGTGCATTGCACCCAATCGTTCTTTTTAGAGGATGTGTTCTTGCAAATCTGTAATAATAATATATTAAATGTCATCCTTGTAATCACTACTACAATATCTATTACTCCATCATTTTCTCAAATTTCATAGACAGCTATAATTTAGATATAACTGTAAACAACTCAAAGAAACAAGGAAACATGTGTTTATAAGGATAGGACCTAAAATGTAACAACGGTATATATTTATTTTTCGCCAACCAAATCGCATTTAATTCAAAGTGGACGAACAAAATAGTAAAGGAACAGGTTATTCTCTAATACAATATTGGAATAAAAATTTCAGCTTATTATTATGTTAAAATAAAATAAACACTTACCCTACAAATATCGTACAAACGTTCAAAACCACTTTCAAGGTTCTTTAAACACCTACCGCATAAAGTATCGTATATATATTTACGAAATTGTACTTCATTAAATGGATCATTGATATTTTTTTTTGAAAACACAATTTTAAAGAAAGTTAAATAAAATAGAAAATAAAAAAATTCGTGTAATGATGCATTTTTAAATAGTCGCAGACAAATTATAAGTTATGCAAACTATAATTAACAATTATAATTTATTGAACAATTACAGAATTAAATTTATAGTTAATAATGCATAAATGAATTTATATATGCAATTAATTAAATATAAGCAACATAATAAAAAATTAGTTATAAAATCGACAACTAAAAAAATGCTAATATATAAATATTACTCAAGATGCACTCTGTATGCAGAATGTATATTGTGTAAAAATAATGATACCTTCACAAAATTGTAATGCATAATAGCATATGTAAACACCACAGTTGTAACTATCCTTCTGTAAACAATGATTTGGGGCTGAAATGACGGTTGGGTTTAAAATGTTAAATTTTAGTCGAAAAAGGTCTTTAGCAACAGCAATGGATTTATTGTGTGAAAAATTATTTGGCATAATATTGCAATGGAGTGGATCAAGTACAGTTACTTCTTTTGTTATAACTTATAGATATATTAAAATCCAATGAGAATTAGTTGGGTTAAAAGGAATAAGGACTTGTTCTATAACTTTAGTATCAACATCTCTCCATAAAAGCCGTAAACTTTTTGAACAGCTTAAAGCTGATGCCTCAGTTGGATCCAAATATTTCATTGAAGGGTACCTTTTTTTTAAGCAATGAAGAAAACTTCCTATGACTTTATCTTGAAGCCAGCCTTTTTGAAAACCTGGAGTGCTTTTTTTAAATTAAAGGAAATGTCAGATGGTATATTGTTTTCTAATGTCAAAAGGGAAATAAAAGATACTTGGTGAGAGCCATGTCTAAATATATCAATAAATTAAAAAAAAAAAAATATATATATATATATATATTTATATATATAAACAAACACACATATATACAAATAATTTATATTTTACACACAAGTATAACTAATATACTGAAGGAAATATAGTTTATTGTTTTATTTACTGTCTAATATATTATCCATAACATCAAATTAACTTGAATAAGCAAATTTATTTAAAAGCTAAGATATTCGTAGAAAAATTGAATAGTAGCAAGTATTCGAAAATGTATTTAAATAGCTTACGTAATGAGAGTGTTGGTAAAGTCACAAGTTTCAATCTTATCGCATATTATTGTACTTTGTTTATCATGAATTTGATCAACATGTTGCTGAGACAATTTCAGAACTATCTCTTCTTTTTGGTTTTGTGCAGGATATTGATATGGTTTTGTTTCCTTTTTCCTATTTTCTTTTCTTGTTCTCTTAAATTTATTAGGCTGCTATTGATTATCGAACTTCTTATTTGGTTCAAAATTTAAAAGGTTATTATGTGGCTTTACAGGTATCTCAATTGAATTCATACTTTTGATGGCTTAAGCTTGACTGATCATGTCTTCCAGCTGTCTGTTCATTGAAGGAAGTTGCAAACTTATTATCATGGGATGAGAAATTAATGTAGATATTTCATCAACATTTTTTTGAAACCTTTCAGTCTCATTAATAAATGTTTGTGATTTTTGCTTCACTTGATTATTACCAGTATTAACAGCTAAAGATACTTTTGTGCAGTTTTTTTCTTGAGTTCTTAAAAGAAATGATCATAACTTATGAACATGCTTGCAAAGGATTATGATGTCATTACAATTACACCTATATAAATGCTGACACAAACCATTACAGGCAGGATTTAGACATGATTCTAAACACAAACTTTCCTTACAAGTGTCAGTTAGAATGTCAACATTATATGTTACATCTTTTGATTGACTTTTAACTGTGTACTGAGTTAATGAACATTTAATAATACATTTATCTGAAATCAACATTCCTTTTTCATGTCTTTCTTTGTACTTTTTTGGGAGAGATATTGTTCCAAGATAAATGGTGTCTCTTTTGTGGCGCCAATAACTATCTTCCTCGATTGTTAAAAGTAAATTGATTAAATCGTCTAACCTTTTATTAGGCCGTCTTACCATATAAACTGTTTTCAATTTGTTATGTAATGACTCACATAACATATTAGTATCAGTGTCAGCATGTTGAAAGTTGCGATAACAAAAAGCCTATTTTATATGTCGAGGAGCATAGTATGTAACAAAGTAACTAATGAAGTTAGGACATTTATGTTCATATGCCTTTACAAAACCATTCATACAAAATCATTCATTTTTTTCGTCAATGATTGTCTCTAAGATCCTCAAAACTTCTTCTTGTAAATTAGATGGACCGACTAAAGGAAGTTTATTGCGCCATGCACGTTTTACATGCCATTTGCATAGCAAGTGGCGCACATCTCCAAAAACATTATTAAAAGAATTCCAGCCTGAAAAATCATCATCTGTCATAACAGCATTAACTTTTACAGAATGATTGCATCTCCTTTTTATTTCCTCTAAGAATGGTGTTATGATTTGTTCATCTGCATGGTTAGAAATAAGAAAAGCTACTGGATAACCCCTTTTAAAATCATCTCGAACTAGTAAAGTTACAAGAGGAAATGCATACTGATTGGTACAGTGTGTAGCATCAATACAAACAATTTGTGATGAACGCTTTTTAAACATTGATAGTTGATGCTTTGTTTGTATACCAATGACAAAGGAATCCTTATTAAGGTCAATGTTGTTATACACTTTTAGGCCGATAACAGTTTGCTGTCCTTGTGGCTTATAAACCAGAATGCTATTAAAATCTTCAGACTTCAACTTTTGAACAAGTAAAAAAGTTGAAATGCTATCATCAGGGTGAAGCCGACATCCCCTTTTTTACTGCTCTGTTGATAACAGAAATATTCTTTTTTGTAAGAAGACGTGATTTAGTTAAAACAGCATCTTCATCATTTCTATTTTGTCTGTCTCCAAAACTTTCCCTAAGATCACGATAAACTGTATTTACAGTTACACCTAATGATAATTTAGCAGAAATAATTTTTTTAATATTACCTGGGATAGGTTGGTACATGGTATTTGTAATATTAACACTGTGGTTATGAGTTTTGATATACTGCACATTTGTGACACCATTTTTGTTTACTGTGACAATCATTCTGACAGGGCAGAAGGCACCTGATTTAACACTCCCTCTGTAGTACCTTTTATTAGTTTTTCTTGCTGGTTCACTAACAGAGCGATGCGGTTTAGAATGACTATCATTTTGACAAATGAAATAACTTGTTTACTGATAAAAAAACAAATGAAATAACTTGTTTACTGAAAAAAACTACCACTTTGTTTACTGAAAAAAACATAACTATTAAGTTCCTCTTTTTCCTTCCATGCTAAGAATTCAGATTCTGATAAAAAATTGTAGGATTCTTTGAAAAATATACCTTGATGACATTCCTCTATGTGTTTAATAAGTTTGACTTTTTGAAAAAATACTTGGCCGCAGTCTTGATAGTGACATGGAGTTCTTTTATCTTTGAATTGATCATCTCTAAAAATGGTTTTATGTACCTGCAAAGCATGTCTTTTCATATTATCTTTTCTTGTAAATGACATCATGCAAGCAGAACACATAAAACTAAAGCAACAATTTTTATTTAACTCTTTATATACTTTAGTTACTTATTGACATCAATTAAGTATTTTACCCGGGTTTTTTAAACTGAATTTCTGTTAAACTATTCAATGGATCAATTGATGACAATGCTGAAAAAAAATAATGTAATTTTTGTTTTTAATTCACCACAGAAAACCACTAAAAAGTTTCATACTATCAACATAATGGTTCTTTTAACTATTTAATTTTAAAAAGGGGAGAATTTTCTCATATGAAAAAAATCCTTAAAATATGAGATTTATTGTATAAAAAAAACTTGACAAATGTAAAACTTACTCTTATAACAAAAACTTTAAAAAGGGGAGAATTACTCTCATACGAAAAAAATCATTAAGAGAGGAGATTTACTCTTTTAAATAAAACTTGACAAAAGTAAATATTACTCTTACAACAAAAACTTTACAAAAGGG
>NC_088920.1:28962500-29075000 GCF_038396675.1 Hydra vulgaris
GGAAACAAGTTAATATGATTTTCTGTACTTTGTTTAGTCATTTCAAAAACTTTTTTTTTCAATGTTTCCCCCATTTTGAAGGGGCAGGAATAACAGTTTCAAGCTTATTTTCATAATAGTATGATTTTTGCCTGCTGCTGATGTCTAATGTAGACAAATAAAACACCTTACATACACAATGTTTAACATTATCAACAAAGAAATTGTAAAAATAAGTATATTTTCTTCTTAATTTGATTACTTTATTTGTCTGAGTCTTTTTTTTTATCTAATCGTTCAGTAGTTTTACTAAAAAAGTGTTGCTTTTCAATCTGAGACATTCCCCACAGTCCACTAAATAATACTTTTCTCTAGTCTTCTGAAATTTTCACGGAACAATTAAACTTGCAAAATATATCCTTTCAAAATATCCTTGCCTCTGATATTTATGTATTCTTTTCCTGATTGCCTAAGTCGCTCTCTTTTTGACTATTTCTAGTTACAACAGTTTGCCTTACGTTTTCTCATTTTCCCACCATGCAGAGGTAATCGCAGTTGACCGGCAATTGAAGGATGTGTTAAAACGTAGGGAGTAACCATGATATTAGCTTGTTGTGGGAAAACTAAAAAAAAAAATAAGCATAAAAAAGTTATGCAATGCAAATAGGGAAAAATAATAAAAGATAATTTTTTGCACATATAAGGCGATTCATTTACATTTGAGTTTTTATTTATTTAGTATATAAAACATGTAATAATATATATATATATATATATATATATATATATATATATATATATATATACATATATATATATATATATATATATATATATATATATATATATATATATATATATATATACATATATATATATATATATATATATATATATATATATATATATATATATATATATATATATATATATATATATATATATATATATATATGTATATATAAATATACATGTATAACACATCGCTCAATAAGTCCGTAGGATAGCTAATAAAACAACAACATTTTGACATAATTTGATTTTATTCATCAACATAGTCTCCTTTTAAGGCGATACAGTCATTCCAGCGCTTCTCTAACTTTTCGATATCATGTTTGTAGAGCGATTTATCTTTTCCTTCAAAATATGCTTCAGTTTCGGCGATGACCTCCTCATTCGATCCAAATCTCTTTCCCTGGAGCATCCTTTTGAGATCTGAGAACAGCCAATAATCGCTGGGGGCCAAATCAGGCGAGTATGGTGGATGGGGCAACAATTCTAAGTGTAATTCATTCATTTTTACCATTGTTTTCATTGACTTGTGACACGGTGCATTGTCTTGATGAAAGAGAATTTCTTTCTTCTTCATGTGTGGTCGCTTTTCGTCAATTACAGCCTTCAATCGTTCCAATAATGCCATGTAATATTCGCTGTTGATCGTTTTACCTTTCTCAAGATAATCAATGAACAATATACCATGGCTATCCCAAAAAATTGAGGCCATAACCTTGCCAGCAGAAGTTTGAGCCTTTGGGCGCTTTGGGCGGCTTTCACCCGCTGGTGTCCACTCAGCCGACTGTCGATTTGACTCAGGAGTGAAATGGTGGATCCATGTTTCATCCATTGTGACGTAGCGACGCATAAAATCCTTTTTATCTCGGTGAAATAGTGCCAGACATGCTTCAGAATCATCGATTCGTTGTTGTTTTTGGTCCGGTGTTAGCAAACGCGGCACCCATTTCGAACAAAGCTTTCTCATACCCAAATGTTCGTGTAATATTGTAAACACACTGCCTTCTGATATCTTTATGGCCTCGGCAATCTCCTTCAATTTCAATTTGCGGTCGGATAAGACGATTTTATGGATTTTTTTGATGTTTTCCTCAGTAACTGCCGAATTTGGGCGACCGGAGCGTTCAGCATCATCGGTGTTTGTACGACCACGTTTAAAGTCAGCAAACCACTTTTCAACCATTTGCCTCGATGGAGAGGAGTCCGAATAACACTTATCAAGCCATTGTTTGGTCTGCACCGTGTTTTTTCCCATCAAAAAGCAATGCTTAATGAGCACACGAAATTCTGATTTTTCCATTTTTTTCAATTCACAAAAGTTGATTCAATCGTTCACACACTAACTTGGTAAATAATGGTCCGATTGTCATGAAACTTTGACAGATATCGTTTGAAGTTTGGTACTTTCTAAAAACAATACGGATTCGGTATTTGTGTTGCCATCTATGTCATCCTACGGACTTATTGAGCGATGTGTTATATATATATATATATATATATATATATATATATATATATATATATATATATATATATATATATATATATACATATACATATATATATATATATATATTTATAACAACAATTATAAATGTAATCTATAAAAAAGAGTGCTCAATGTTCTTAAAAGAATAGAGCAATAAAAAATTATTAGAAATCACATATTAATTTCAATTTTTTACACAATGTTTCGTCAATCAAGACTTTTCAGAAATCTCAGAAAAAACTTCAGAAATATATATATATATATATATATATATATATATATATATATATATATATATATATATATATATATATATATATATTTTGTATTTGTTGAATAGAGAATATATGGGCAGTATAGTATATATTAGATTCTATATAAAATGAGAATACAAAAGGCTGATAATAACCAAAAATAGTTTATAATAGTATAAAACAGTTTAGGTTGTAGGTACATAAAACTGTATACACCTGTAGTAATATAGTTTAAGTTCAAAATAAAGACACTATAATCCGAATAAATCTGTTCTATAAGGATGATCCGTACAGAATTCTGTTATCACATTTTTCTGGATCTAGTTGGTTTGCACAGTTTGAAAAGATGTGTAAAATTGCCAGATTATTCAGCCTCTGCTGTTTCATCGTCGTTCTCAGAAAAGTTTTGAGTCTTCTCATTGTTGAAAATGCTCGTTCACTAACAGCATTTGTTGCTGGAGTAACTAGAATCAGCTTGAACAATTTGACAACTTCAGAAATAGAAGATAATTGAGAAGAGGAAAACTGTGTGAGATGTGAGACAACATCACTGACATACCTTGGAATTTCATCAAACATTGTTCTGCATAGCCCAAGTTGCACATTTAGTAAGTCCGTGCCAATACCTGTGTATGTCTTCTTTATCCATGTTATGGTATCTGTGACATCTTCAGAAAGCAAAAGTTTCTTCAGCTTTTCAAGTTGTTTCTGTCCTGCTTGATCAAAACGATATTTGATAGTGTCAACAGAAGAATCAATTACATTGTAGTATAAGGCACGATAGTACTGAATAGCTGTCTCAACATAATGATATGTGGTACTACAACCATCCTCATTCCTTACTGGCATCTTCCTTTTTCTCGGAAGCTTGGGTTCCTCGAGGTCCGGGAAATCATAAGCATGTTTCTGAGTTTTTTGCCACCACAAATTGAACCACTCCTCATTTCGCATATCCATGAGTGTTTTGACAGTCAACATTGCAATGCCCTTCCTTCAGAAGCAGACATACGTGTCTGTTGAAGGGTTTAGATAAGTTATCAGTAATCATAAAAATACGTAATCATAAAAACGTATCAGTAATCATAAAAAAATAAATCATATATATAATATTTAATATTTTGATTATATAAATAGATATATACATAATCTATCAAAATATATATTCTTTTAATATAGATAGCTTGGCCTTTGGCTACCATTATATAGTCTAAATGCTAGGCATGATAGCATATAGTAGTTACCTTTTTTTTAATAGTGACATTTAAAAAATAAAACTTAGTCAATAAGTAATATAATAAATACTTCTATTATATAATTATAATATATAAAAAGAATAAAATCATTATTAGAAATATTTTGCTTTAATATTTATATATATAGGAATTTTTTATTGCCTAAGAACAATTAATTAAAATTTGATTATTCAATTCAACAAAACAATCTTGATTTATAAATAATAATTTCCATCATTAAGAAATTTCTTATTTCTAGCAAATTTTGGAATAAAAAATAGAACAACATAATCTTTTGAAATATAAATTACTTACGGGCATATTAACATATGTACCAATTTTGGAATATATCGTTATAGTTATGTTGACAAAACAAGAGACCGAATGGAATGGAAATTAACCTTATCCAATATATCAATTATAATCTCTAAAATTATAATATAAAGCGTTTCAAAAACTTACGTTTAAAAACTTCTCGTTTTTGTTCATATTTGACACAGCGCATTTTTTAAATAGATTATTTCCGTATTCGAAAATAAGCATATTTTGAATCGAATAGTTTGTACTTTTGTGTGCATGTGTGGTTTTTTCAGATAATCGGCTTTTTGGTGCTATCAAAACAATGTTACTTATCGGTAAATATCTTGTTAATCAATTGTTAAAAAATTTAACCAAGACAAGAAGACCAAAAAAAAAGTTGATAGAGATGTATATATATATATATATATATATATATATATATATATATATATATATATATATATATATATATATATATATCTATATATATATATATATCTATCTATATATATATATATATATATATATATATATATATATATATATATATATTTATTTATATATATATTTATATATATATATATATATATATATATTATATATATATATATATACAGTGTATATATATATATATATATATATATATATATATATATATATATATATATATATATGTATATATATATATATATATATATATATACAGTGTATATATATATATAAATATATATATATATATATATATATATATATATATATATATATATATATATATATATATATATATATACAGCGGTGGCTCAAAAAATTAGAGCCACCATAAAATTTCCACATTTTTAAGGTTTAGCTGCCAAAATCACCGATTTTGGCATACATTGAATTTCTAAATCAATTGGTTCATGAACATTTAGGTATTTTAGAAAAAATATATGTATATTTATATATATAAATATATATATTTATATATAATATATAGTATATATATATTTCTTTAAAAAGATATATTTTAAACAATTTTATTAACAATTTAAAAAAAAAAAGTTTTTATCAGGGGCAATAATTATTTATGGCACAACTTAAAAGGGCGCCATCATTTTTTTTCTTGGGGGTTCTGGCCCACCTGGGCCTTCCGGATTCGAGGCCCATGTATATATATATATATATATATATATATATATATATATATATATATATATATATATATATATATATATATATATATATATATATATATATATATATATAATTCCGACCTGGTTGTCAGAAAGTTTCTCCATATTTTGTTGACAAAAATTGAAAATTAAAATGCATGACCGGAATTTTTGTTTATTATTCCTTGATTGACTGCCTGCCCCAACCGATCCCTTAGTCGATGTAACAGTACTCTCTTGAGAGTCAGACTATACGATACTCGTTGTAGCAACACTCCGATGCGAGTCCGGCTATTTGTAAGTCGATGTTGCAGCACTTTGTTGCGAGTCAGGCTAATAGGTAGTCGATGTAGCAACACTTCGTGCATGATTTGCAGTAATAAAAAGAAAAATAAAAACATTGTTTATATTATTAAAAACATTCAAAATGTTTTTAAAAACATTGTGGTCAATTAGGTTTGCGTTTTTGGGTTTTTTTAATAAACGAATAATTTTTAATTAAATTAATGGTTTTAACTTTCTGACAATATAGAATTGTTGGACGAAAGTCAAAAGTAATTAAAAGTGACATACTTGTTGGCATAAGAATCATTTTTAATACCAAATGCAACAAATTGTAGAACTCGTCGGTGTAAAAGTCTAAACACGATCGCTTGGAGTGGATATGGGTCAAAAGATATCAAATTAGGACATCCTTCTTTGGAAATTTAATTTTTATACCAAAGACGAGAAAATTATTTAAAAAAAATTAATTTATAATATGTAATTAAAAGATTTCGATCAAAGCCTTTTTAAGCAAGTCGACGTCCTAAATTAATTATTTATTTTATTATTTATCATAACGTTATATTCTTATCTTTAATAATTCGATATAAAAAACGTTTTTGAAAAAATATCTTTTAATATTCATTAAAAATGACGCTTATAGTTTTGTCGAATTAGAAGACCAACAAAAAAATAAGTTTTGCATTTCTTAACTTAAGATAGACCAATTCAAAATATGAAAAAAATTCCGATTCTAAATCCAATTTTTCGTTGCGATTGTGATTCTATGCCGATTCCAATTCTTTTGCAGTTCAAATTATTTTAAATACGCTAATAATATAAATGCAATTGAAATGATGATAAAAAACGCAGTGGTAATTTAACAAATACAAGTTTTAATTGTGAAACCCACAATCTTTCTATGGGTGCAGATGGTTAAGAACGTAATAAATAATATAATAGTGATTCGCAGAATGTATTTAGCAGCATGTATGTTGTATGGAGCCTTATATTAATAAGTAAAAAATACCATTGCCATAAGTAATAGTATAAAAGATAAGATTCATAAAATGTTAAGTTTCAGTATTTACATAAGCGCTTACCGTTAGTACTAATTGTTAAAAATGGCAGGTTCTTGTTCAAAAATACGAGCATTTTTTCATCTAAAAGTAGTTTTATCAAGGCACAGCTGATGCATGCAATCTATTAAAAACTGCCTAATCATTTTCACTATTTTTATCAGAATTCTGACTGTCTGATGCATTACGCTCACTGCCCGATGAATTTAAAATCACTGTTTTTTATAGAGAATATCGCAAACAGCTATATATAGCCCATGCGCATAACAAAATTGATGTTCCATCCCGTTTAATCTTCCATATTTTTCATAACTGATGCACAGTCAGTTACACAAGAACTTATATGCTTCATTGTAGATAAATTAAATTCGGATAATTTGTTTTCAACCATATCAATAATTTTTTCAGCTGGAAGCGACCCAACTACTCGAATCATGTCCAAGTTCGAAAGCCTAGTTACAGAATGCACATTTAAATTCAAATTGCGACGACTCTTTAAAGATTTGTATTCGTCCATCAAAATAGAGAATCTTGAGCCACCTTGAATTTGCAAAGTGATTTCCTTAACGACTCCTTGTTTTGCTAGATGGTATTGACTTTTTACCAAACTCATTACATGAGAAGGGTTTTTTGGCGATATCATTCCTTTCCTTTATCAGATAAAGATTTTCTTATAAATTTGGATTTTGCAATAGCATTAATAGAAAAGCTATCTGCAGCCGTAAATTTTGAAACAATTTCTTCTCTAGATTCCTTTTTTATAAATGACGTAATTTTAGGTTGAGCATTTCTAACTTCAAAATTCGTGTCTTCGTTTGGCCTTTTTTTCGTTATTTCAATTTCGACTTCATTGTGAAGATTTTTTAAATGACGAAGAAGACCACTTGTTAAAAATACTTTACACGTTATTGTTGTTTTACAGATATTTTAAGTGGAAGATTCTTTGTTTTTTTTCTTTTGTAAAATTTTGCTATGCCTTAGATCCACTTGATATGATGTGGTATAATTATTATCCTATCAATTAAATAGATTAAAATACACTAAAATATAATTATAAAACAATATTACCTACAAAAAAATCCTGAAATAGTGTGCTAATAGTAGATTTACATAAATTATTTTAAATTAGTTGTAATTACTAAATATATATCATAAACTTCACTTACTTGGTTTTTCACTTATTTCACTTTTTACAAACTACTTTCTTTACGTAACTGATTACTTTACTTACTAACTTCCAACTTTGATGCGTAACTAATTACTTTTTTTGCACGTTCAAGTACTTGTAACTTGTCCGTGGTTATTTTATATTTTACATATCAGGGACTACCCTTTATTCATTGTAGTTTTTTGCAATTGAGATTATTTATAAGATTAGTCACCAAATTTTTGCAGTTTTGGTTTGTGTCTGACATAGATAAAATATTATTATTGAATCTGATTTACAAGATGATTGGGTTTGTTTATTTAAGCTTTATATGCTGTAAGTTACAACATATAAAATATAAATAAGTAAATCAAATCTATTTATAAATCAAATTCAATAATAATATTTTATCTATCCTAGAAACAAACCAAAACTGCAAAATATTGGTGATTTAATTGCCCACTATAATATATCTTCATAATTTTCATAGAAATTCATTACAAAGGAGCAAAGAAAGTAATTAGTACTCAAATTTTGAGTAAAAACATTTTTGATATTTTTACAAATGTTTAAAACATGTTTAAAAAAATTACCGGGACTCCCGGGAAATTTTTTTGAAATACCGGGATAACGGTATGGTTTTTTACCTCTGGGATCCCGGGAAACCCTAAATTGAGAAACCTTAATTCGAACCTCTGATAACTCAAACTTTGTCAAGTCAAGTCAAGCTATTTTGGAGCCATTTTGGAGGTTCGAGTTATTGTCATCGATGTATAATCCATATCATTGCATAATTATGTTTATTTTGTTGGCGGTTTGATGTATGTACATAGGTAATTTTCCACCCGCTTAAAAACTACCAATCTGTAAGATTGCAGACTAATTAAGCTGTCATTGATATATGAATGTTAATCATAAATTTTAATTAAAAACAAAAAACTTATTAAAAGAATAAAATAAACTAACCGTCTTGCATTGAGTATTTCTTGGCAACTAAGCTTATCAATTTTTTTGTATGTAATGGAATTTTTTGAAACATAAAGTTGTGACAATCATCATAATTTATTTTGCATCATAATATATTCTTTTAATAAAAATATATTATTTAAATAGCATTCTATAGGTCTTCGCAGGGGCCCTTTTTAACGCGGGCCCGACCTTTAGTCCGGCCCTGGGGATATTATTCGTGATTTAAAAATAAAAAACCAACGAATTATTCAACAATTTTAAATATTAAATTATAAATATTATATTATAAACATTTCAATACATATATATTATAATTATTACATTACATAATACAATTTATTTATATAATTACATAAATGATTAAAAAATATTCTTTATTATTAAAAAATTATTTGAAAAAGTTTTTTGGCTCTGTAATTAAAAAATATTTGCTTTTTATTTGTTTGACAGACTACACTCTGCGCTTAACGCTACAAAAGAAAACTTACTCAAAAACAAACCATACAGACAGACAATGATTCAGGAGGTAATATAAAAAAATTAAGCAAATAATTTTAAAAAATCTTTAGCTTTTTCTTCATACATTAGCTTAAATTTTTCTTTAGTTTTTATACGTATAACTTTTTTTTATTGTTGTTTTTTCAACTTTTATTCATTATATTGTTCATTTTTATATTCATTTTTTTTTTCTTTTTGTTTGCTTTTGTTTTTTTAATTTAATTTATATATTTGTTAAACACCCACTATATATTACAAGTAAGGTAAATAAAAAGTTTCAAAAAAAATCTCTAAGATCTAGGAATTTTATTCTCAAGAACCTCCTTGAAGAATGTTCTTTGTTCTTTTGAGTTCCAGTACTCAACTGCACATTTTAAGATTTTAAGATCCGTTTCAGGAATTATATTTTTTAAACCAGTAATTTTTATTTTTTCTTTGTGTTGCATTAGCTTCTCTATATTTAATTTATGACTATTGCACAGAGCCATGACGCTATCTACAAAAGGTCGTGGACCTGATTCGTTGTTCAACTGCAACTTAAGAATATCAAATGTCATTTTATTTTTCAACAGGCGAATAAATAAGTTTATCTTATTTTGTTGCGTAATTATAGATATATCTTCAATACAAAATAGGGGATGTATATAATTTTTACTATGTTTTGAAACGTTTAGTAGTGACTTCAGTGCAATTCTTCCTACTATATCAAGCTTTTGCAATAACAATTCTTTATGGTCGCAAAGCTCAAGACCATACGTTAGTGTTGGAACAGCTAAAGTTTTATATAACTGGACAATAGAGTTTGGGTGAACAAAACGAATTCCAGCTTGAATTAAAGACTGTATTACTGCCCGGAAATGGGATATTCGGTTATCAATGTTTAAACGATTAAGTGAGGCAATTGGTGAATATTTTGTGTCCCATATAAAGCCTAGATGAGTAAGTTTATTGTTTAGTTTTATTTTTTGGTGGTTGAGTGTTATCGTGCATTTTTTAATTTGATGTTTTCCGGTGACTAAAAACTCAGTTTTGTCAGCATTTAATTTTATGCAATTTTCTTTTGTGTAAATGTTACAGATATTAATTAGCTTTTGTAGGCCAGAGAGGGTGGAACTAAGAAGTATAATGTCATCAGCATATGCTACAACACCCGTGTAGTTTCCATTTATTGATGTTCCTACGACACTTTCATTTTGTAAAGTTTCTAAAAGGTTTTGAGTGTAAAGATTGTACAAATGAGGCGAGAGAATCGATCCCTGTCTCACTCCTTGCGTTAGATAGAATGGAGATGATTTGCACCCTAGATAAGACACAGAAGCACTACTTTCCCTATATAATGACGATATTGTATTAACAATATACAGTGGTAATTTTTTATTATTGTACAGTTTCTCAAAAAGAATGTCCCAGTTGCAGCTGTCAAAAGCTTTTTCAGCATCGAGGGAACAGAGATAAACAGGTGAGTTGTTGTTGTTGTAGTGTTTAATTGTTTCACTAATAACAAATTGGCGTGTAGGGTTGAGCTATTTTTGGTGAAACCGAATTGAAGAGGATGAGCTTCTTTTAGATCTAGACAGATTATTAGGATTATATATTCGATTAGTTTTGTGAAGATTGGAATGATGCTGATACCACGGTAGTTATTTGGATCAGTTAATGATTTTTTATAAGATTTAGCAAGTGGTATTATAAGTGATGTGGACATCGACTTTGGCGTTTGACCATGATTAAGAGGAAATGTGAAGAATTCTTTTAGCCATTCTATTAGGGCTTCACAACGCAAATATTTTAAATGTTCTGCAGAGATTCCAAATGCATCTTTGGTTTTGTTTAATTTTAGGCAAGAGATAGCCGTTCTTATAATTTCATCTGATATTATTACAAAGTCAAATTTTGTACAAGGTGGAACTTGAAAACTCGTCGCGGTATGTGTTATAGATTTAGTGTTCAACCGTTTTTCGAAACTATCGGCGAATTCTCTTGTGATTGACTCCTTGTCTTTTTTATTATTTATTGTAAATAATTTTGAGTTTGCATCAGTCTGTATATTTCTAAAAGTATTCCAGAAGTTTTTTGGATTGGTATTTTTTAACATCTCGATTTTTATGTATTTTTTGTAAAGGTTATAGTTTTGTGCTTTCTTAACAGCGTTTCGGAAATTTTTTCGTGCAATTAGGTATTGGTTAAAAATGTGCGAACTTAAATCTTTTACAAAACCCGTGTCACGCCATTTCTTAAAATGAAATGTAAGAACTTTTTTACTCCTATTTAACTCGGGAGTCCACCAAGATTTCGAATATAATGATTGTTTTTTCTCAGATAAGTGTTGGCTAAGAGCCTCAGATGCACTTTTTGTAATCAAATTATAGATTTTGATAAGTTCTTTATCGTAATTGTTATTTGTAAGGCTAAGACTTTTAATATTATCATTTACGAAATCATTATATAATTGTATAAAACGTTGATTATTCCAAGCATAATTTGGAATGCTAATTTTGTCTGTCATTTTGTGAATATTCTCTTTGAGAGATCTTCCAATGAGTTCAATTACAATTGATACTGGCAAATGATCACTCATATTCTGAGGTGAAAAGGGGGCAACAAAACAGTTGTAATAACTAAGAGAAGTATTTTTTGAGATAGCTATGTGATCAATATATGATGCATTTGGTAGTGTATTATATTGATATGTTATCTTAGGGCCGGAACCTTTAATTACGTCCACTAGTTCAAATTCACTCGATTTTATAAACTCTGATAGAGCCGCGGAGTGATTATTTTTTGTGGGACTTGATCTTTCTAGTAAATCGTATATTTCGAGAGGAAAAGATTGAAAATCACCAAATACAATTACTTCGCCGACACCCTCATAATTATTAACAAGGCCTTTAATTATATCTAATTGATTTGTGTATTCATCTAATGATGTTCGATTATTCCGCGATGAAGTTAGATAAATACCAATTATAACAATGCTAGTATTATTTTTAACAAGATTTATAGCAAGAATATGATCATCTTCATATAAAATAATGACATTTTGAAACATATGTTTCCGAACCAGAAACGCATTTCCGCCAAACGGCCGACCTTGCTCGCGATTATTTGCCTGGTGGAAGTACGAAGAGTGGGTGTTTTTGCAAATATTTTTGATTATTGAATGTTCAAGTTTTGATATCCAATGTTCGTATATAAAAGTAATATCATGGGAAGTTATCAAGGATTCAGTGTATTCAATGTTTGATTTAAGCCCATGACAATTAAAAGTACATAATTTTATGGGAAATTTATTTTTCTTTAATACGCTGTCGGAAGCCATTTTGATTTATGGAAATTTTCCTGGTTGCTGTTGTTTTTCAGATTTTGGGCTAAGTTAGAACTTAAGCGCTTTTTTCGAAATGGTTTGACTATTATATTGTTATCCCATAGAGAAGGGTTAAATACTTTGTTTTTTTCTGTGTTATTTATGGTAACTATATACGATCTGTTATACTCGTTTTCTTTATTTAAACATACCGAAAACGGGGTAATTCCTATTTCTGTCTCCATATAGATTTTAAAAAGCTCTTCATTAATATGGTTGCTTATGCCTCCAACAAAAATTTCAAGTTTACGAACAATTCTTTCGCAAGCAATGGTTTTGTTTTCCGAAATTTTTGTGCCAAAAACGGCCTCTGACCCCCTATGTTTTTTCATTATAGGCAAATTTTGAGTTTTTTGAATTGACTTACTTTTTCTACCAACTAAAATAAACTTATCATTGTTTGTTTTTGGTGATGCTAGAATAATATCCGGATTTAAATTTTTTGTTTTTTCATTGGTACTTGCGGTTGATTTTATTTGAGCTACGACATTTGCATACGTTTTTAATAATTGTGGTTGATTTTTATCGTGTGAAAATGTTTTATCCAAAGTTTGCTGAATTATACTATTTGTAACATCTGGAATAATTTTTTTATTTTTACTATGCGCAAAACAATCGAGTTTTAGTTTCGGCGTTTGACTCGGCTGAAGGATAACGGGGTCCAGTTCCAAATGTTTGTTTGTTATCTTTAATTTTTCAATAAGCTTCTTTTGAAAAACTATTTTTTCTTTTAATAGTTGGAGTTCCTCTTTTATTTCTTTAAACTCTTCTTTTCTTTCTTTGTTTTCTTTCTGTATTTCCTTTGAAATATGAATCAGCTCTTTTAATGATAAAATTAGAAATTTATCGTGTGAAGGTCGGTCGGTATTTTTTGTTGAGATGACAACTTTAGTAATTTCTTTGTGAAACTGTTTTTCACATAACGTGATTGAGAATATATAAATATCGTCAAGACATAAATTCGTTTTATACCTTTTACGAAGGTTTTTTTCGACTGGGTTTACTGGGTCTAGTGTTACATTTATCTCGTTAAACTCATCGGTACAAAATGCATCCACTATTTCAGCAAATAGCCGTTCTCAAAGAGTTCGAATTAGATTTTCCGATAATAGATTCATATTTAGTATAATTACATCTTTCGGATGCGAGCATATTTCATCAATATTCTTTAGAAAATTATCTTCAAAGGTATTTATATCACACTTCAGATTATCAAAGATGTCCTCGATTGAACGTGGTGGCATCTTGGCTTTGTAAATAAAAAGAGTATATATTCTTTCATCGATAAAAATCCATTAAAAAATTACTTTTTTTTTTACAGTTTTCTTTTCTCTTGAAACACGTCTTGCTTGTATAAAAGTTGCGGGTAAAAAAAAAAATTTTTGTTTTCCCTGTACAATCTTTGGTAATATTAACCATTCAGTCTTAAAGGTGGCTACCCACTATTTAAATAAAATCTTTAAATGAACCTTTTTATCCCCCCATCTTTAAACATTTCAATTGCATTGGAATCAAATAAGACAAAAAAAATACAAAAAATTTATAATTTTAATATTACGTCATTAATTATGCGCATAATGAACTCAAATGAAAGCATATTTTCTAACAAGGATAACTAGTTGCAGAGTTTTCCGAATTAAGTGAAACTTTTCAAAAACCTTGCTTCTTATATGAACTGTGTGCTGAATCAAAAATAAAACTGATATTTTTATTTAATTCTCTGAAATTTACAATTTAGTATAAATCCCTAAAAAATGGCCCGATTAACCCAAATTTTAATTTGAATGGGATACCATAGTATATATATTTTTGACTCAGCACATTCACCTTACTAAGTTTTATCTCTGTAAAAAATTTTAAAGAAAAATATTGAACAAAACCAAAGATATCTTTGTTAGAAGGTAGAAGATCTTTAAATCGAGAAAACGCAACGGAAAAAAAAAAATTCGAAAAAAAAAGCTACAATTTCAAATATGGTCTGATTTTAGTACTTTTGACCAATGTTTAGCTCGGGAATAACTTAACAGTGCAGATAAGAACTTGGTTAAGGTACAGTAAAAATATGGAGAAAAAGTGCATATTAGTTCTGGAGAAAAAAAGTTCCAACTGTCTCTAAGGCCGTTGCTAAGGAACTTTTGGATATTTACCCCTTTTTAAGGAACAAAATTAGGGCAAACTTATAAATTTTTCTTCCATTGTTATATATTTTATTGTTTATAAAGGTTAAAACTTCCAAAAAATAGAAAGAAAAAAATTTTTTTTTTTAGACATTTAATAGTGGGTAGCCACCTTAATTCTAAATAAAATAAACAAAATGTTTATAAACTAAACATTTAACTAATAACATGAAAATAAAAATACGTGACTAAAAATTAGAAAGAAATTTAAAAAAATGAAAAGAACTTACTTAAACTAACTCAGTTGTTATATTAGCAATAAACGTTACACCCTCGCTTCTTTTGATTGGTCCGAAGACGGAAACTCCTGATTTGAACACATATAAAATTTGTATTTTTTCTATATAGCTCCAACTATCTGCGATAGAATTCTCTTGTTCAATGATTGTTTCAGAATTTTCCATTTTTTAAAATGGTTTTTGTTTTTTTATGGTTCTATGAAAACATAAATTATATAATAGACTAAAACTTAGCAGTGTTATTTAAACAAATTAAAATAAAAAGCACACTTGTATTGGCAATCTGACTTAATACTGCCTTAGGAAGCAGTGAGAGCTTCAATTGTTAAAGTTTAACATTTTTACTATGAATAAATTCAATTTAACAATTGTTATTAAAGTTCTCTTAATTCTTTCTTTTACTCTTAATTAAGAAAAGTCTTTGAAACCAACATTCATTGTTTACTATAACTTTTATATATTATATAAACTACTTCTTAAAGCAATTCAGAAAAAGAAAAAATTATGCCAAATACACTATAAATATTACAATAATACTACTAAATTTTCCAACTACCATAAGAAACAGATTTTTAACAAACTTCTCGGGCCCAATGGCTTCAATCTTAGTTTTGATTTTCACAATCATTGTTGTTTTGATTATGTGATAATAATCAACTCTTTTTTGATTTGAGAGTGATTAATATAAAGTAAAATAATCACAAAATAGATCGATAAATTAATAAATAAAAGTACTTTTAATCCGTAAAAACATCTAATCATCCAAAACAAATTAGAGAAATGCTAACTTTCGAGAATGACCTCGATTTCGAGAATGACCTCATTGATCTTGTAAAACACATTAAGAGTAGAAAAGCACACAGATGTTTGGAAAATAAACTAAAGCAAGATATAAACAATATTCGAAAAGCTAATCTAACTTCAACGTATGCTGATAAAACATCCAATAATTACAATTTATCTAAAAATGATTTTAACCACTTGTTAAGAAATGCTATCACTTCAAACTACAAATTATCAAACTCAAAAATGATAAATAAAATAAACATAGTACATAAACGTCTTTTGAATGATCATGAAGTTTTCGATAAAGTTGACATTAATACAGCTTCCAATTGTTAAATTACTTTATAAGACTAAAAAGATAATTTTGAAAACAACCCGACTGTTCGTATATTGAATCTTGCTAAAAATGAGGTTGGTAGAATTAATAAAAATATTCTTTCTAAAATTAATACAAATTCAAGTAATATATTACAATTAAATCAATGGAAAAACACTCGAAATTTTATCAGTTGATTTAAGGCCATAAAAGATAAACACCTTTATAAAGTTTTAGTTTTTCATATTATTGACTTCTACCCTTCTATCAGTAAAACACTTCTTAAAAACTCTATCAGTTTTGCGGAACAACACCTACCATTAAATAAAGCAAACATATCATTAATTTTTCATCCAAGAAAGTCTTTGCGTTTTGATAATGATCAGGTTTGGATGAAGCAATCAAGTGGTTTATTTGATGTTTCCATGGGATCGTTTGACGGTGCAAAGGCTTTTAAGCTTGTAGGAATATTCCTTCTTTTTCAAAGTTTGAGGTTGGTTTCTACCGTGACGATGGCTTGACAGTTTTCAGTAAAAAAATTGGCCCTCAAATAGAAAAAATAAAAAAGCATATTGCCAAAATATTTTAACGCAATGACTTACGGATTTTCTACAGTGCAACATGAAAATTGTCCAACCTCGACGTAAATTTAAATCATAGTGAATGCACTTTTAAACCTTATTTCAAACCTGATAGCTCTTTAGAAAACATCTATGCTGATGCAAATCACCCACCAAGTATACTAAAAAAAATTATCACACTCGGTCGAACTTAGATCATCTGCAAATTCTCCTAAGAAAGAAAAATTTCAAAATACTATCCCTCTTTATAATGAAACTTTATTCAAGTCTGCTTATAAATGTTGTTTAACATATAATCCTAAAGCAATATCAATTCAAAAACGGAATAGAGCTCGCAACATCTTTTGGTTTAACCCTCCATTTAGCAAAAACGTTAGCACTAACTTAGGAAAATGTTTTTTGAAGCTATTTGATAAACATTTTCCTAATAATAACAAACTGCATAAAATCTTTAACAGGAACACAGTCAAAGTTAGCTGCAGTTGTATGCCAAGTGTAAAATCTTAAATTATTAATTCGCACAACAAATACGTTTTAAGCATAGGTTTTAAGCGTTAATTACGTTAAAAATATTTAATATTTAAATCTTGAAAAAAACTACATCGGTATAAATAAGACTCCTTTTAAATTAAGATATGCTAATCACATTAAATATTTTAACATCCTTAAATACAAAAATGATACTGAGCTCTCAAAGCAGGTATGGAAGTTAAATAAAGCTAATTTAGTTCCTATAGTTACTTTAGTTCTTATAGTTCTTAAAGTATACTAAGTGGAAAATTCTCAGGTGATGTAAACCATTTTTTATTTTTTTTAACATCTTTGCTTCCAACAAGGCTGCAAGCAACCACTAATTAAAGTGGGAATTTACTGGAAGTGAAAAGATGAAGATCGTAGAGCAAGATAACAATTGACGGATGGCTTAAAGGATTGCAAATTATATGAATCAGGAAAGTAAGATGAATGAAGCGCGTTCCGAAGAACTGATGTTCGAGGAAAAAAACTATATGAATAGGAGTTTTTGGAGCACTTAGGAACAGTCACAGAAAAAGGATGAGACTTTATTGAAAGACGAGTAACACGAGAATGAATTTTAGTAGATGGCACAAGAGACGTTAGCTCTTTAGAGCAGTGCCCGTTATAGTATTTGTAGAAAAGAGAAAGAGAAGCAACATTACGACAATGTGATAATGGTTGGAGGTCGGCTGCAAGAACAGGTCTAACTATGTTTACAATGCGTTTTTGTACCTTCTATAAAAGAGAAAGGACATCTTTAGAAGATCCGCCCCAGATATAGCAACAGTATTCCATACATGGCAGGATCGAGATTTATAGAGATGGAGAATAGAATCCAAAGTAAGAAAGTGTCGAGCTCGATAAAGAGATGCAACTTTAGCAGATGCTAATTTTGCAACTGATTTGATATATGGTTTCCAAGAAAGATCGAAAGTAAGAGTTAAACCTAGAAGATGAAGAGTAGATGACCAATCGAGTACATCACCGTTTATAAATATAGGAAGATCTAACTTATTGCGATAACAATTGGCTACAAAAAAATGAGTTTTATCTGTATTGAAGTTCACCAGCCACTTTGAGCCCCATGCTGTAGCAGAAGTGAGATACTTTTCAAGCTTAATTTCCCCCTCCAAGCAATCAGAGAGTGTTGGTTTTTTAACACAACAAGAAAAAAATGGTGGTATCATCAGCAAACAATGCTGCCTTAGGTGTGAGAATATCTGGAAGATCGTTAATGTAAATTAAAAAGAGTATAGGACCAAGGATAGAACCTTGAGGAACCCCTGAAGTTACAGAATAAGAAGAAGAGTGCTGTCCATTGAGGACAGCATTTATATTACAATTGGAAAAGAAGGATTCAATAATCTTAAAGATGTTGCCAGATACACCATAAGAAGAAAGCTTATGGAGAAGACCAGCATGCCAAACTTTATTAAAAGCTTTAGAAATGTCAAGAGCAATGGCCTTAACCTCTCCACCTTTACCTAATGCATGATAAAACCTACCTGTTATTACTGTTAGCAAATCAGCTGTAGAACAAGAAGATCGAAATCCATAATGATGGTCAGAAAATAAGTTATTAGATTCAAGATGAGAAATTAAGTGTTTTTTAATTAAAGTTTCAAAAACCTTGCTAATGATAGGAAGGGACGGTAGTTAGACAAATCAGATCGCTCTCCAGAATTTTTGAAGACAGGGATAACAGATGTCGCTTTCCAGCAGTCTGGAAAGCAAAATTTTGAGAGTATAGACGAAAGCTCCGAAGAACACTTTTGCAATACAATAACAGGTATGTTTTCCAGGCCACAAGTGATGATAACGTAAGTTACAATTCTTGTAAGAGTCAGACTCAGATTCAGTGTCACCGACCGTGTAAAAAAAGTTGAAATAAAACGTTAAAACCGAGGTCCGTTGAAACGTTGAAACCGCGGTCCTTGTAAAAAAATGAACCTTCAATTCTGACTAATTCTGAGAATTTAGGAAATGAAAGTGATGAAAATTTCCCGGTCTCAAAAAAAAAAGGTGGCGCATGCGCAAAAAGATCAGGTGACAAAAAAAATTTAATGAAGCGTGACCAAATGTATATAAAGCGTGAAAAAAAATGAAATGGGTTCATAACGAATGGAATCAAAAAACAAACCGTTACAACAATTTCAAACTCCAACGACCGTAGCAGTAGTTCGACCTTATAAACAAGATCCTCCGATAGATAATGGTGGTACACACGACTCGCATGGGAATCATATTCGAAATTTTGAAGTGTATTAATGCATGGAAAGTAGCGTCGATAATAACACTTTCGAGTTTATTTATTGTTATTGTAGCAGGAGGATATTTATTTGGAGCGTTACTAGGAGTTTTTATATTACTTGGAACACTGTTGGGATTTTATATTTGTACTAAAATAATAAAAAACAAAGTGTAAAAATATATATATTATAAAAATATTATTTTCCAATTCTATTAATTCCGTAAGAAATTCCACCAGAGATAGCTCCACCCAAAACAGCTTTACCAATGGTAGGTAGAAGAGCGCTAGCAAATGCTGGTATAATGGCTTTAGATGCCATTCCTAAAAGAGGTCCAAAAAGAAATTTTCCACGCATTCGTCTTGTTCTATGTCTTTTATTATGTCTTTTATTATGTCTTTTTTTATGTCTTCTTTTAAACATTTTTTTATCGCGCTATCAGTGATGATAATAACAATGGACCTAAGAATGGAAGAAATCGACCACGCATGCGTTTTCTTAAATGTCTTCTTAATCGTTTTCTACCTGCGCCTTTTAACGGAGGTAAATAAACTCTTCCTCTTCCTCTTTTTCTATGCATTACGACATGTTTGAGGACGGTTAAAGTAATTATATATTGTAAAGTCGTGTTTTTTTAACATGATCAAATTTAGTTTTTTGCATTTGTTTTTTTAAGCCTCATACCAAGGGTAAATTTTTAATTTTTCTTAAAGTGTCTTGTATTTTCTTTGTCTTTTAAATCGCTTTCTACCAGCTCCTTTTAAAGGAGGTAAATAAACTCTCCCTCTTCCTCTTTTTTTATATGATTTTTTTTTTATTTTACAAGCGGTGCAACACCCTATTTTACGCATTGCGTTGCTTTTGAAGATAATCCAAAGCGTAACCTCCTACGTTTGATTTCAAAAGGCGTTTAGCAAAATTTTTCACTTTGGTAATAAATTTTCCTTTCCCTCTACGAGTTTTATGATGTCGACGACGGTGACCTCTTGTACGTCTGCGAGCCATGAACGCGACAAATAAAAAAAAACAACTAGATTTAAGAAAAATTTTTTAGAAATAAATAGCCGTTTACTTATAAAATAATAAATACAAATAGGGTTTGTTTAATAAAATGACAAATGTTTTTCATAACAAATTAAGACGATTTAAATTTGGTAGGAATATAGGTGACTTGAGTGTCGTTTCCTGAACCTTGTTCTATAACTTGAGCTTGATATTGCATAAATATAACAAGTACACCTTTAAATTGTTCTGTAAATTGCACATTGATTTGAAACGAATTATTTCCAGCAATAGTAGCAGGAGGTTTATCGTTGATAAAATTAAAATCGCTAGTGCTATCGATGACTAAAGGTTCTGTAGTGTTAGTAGTACTAAAATAGAGTTTAGGAGTTCTTAAAAAGCTATCATCGTCTGCAGTATAAAAATCTGCAATATTGTTAATATTAAAAGTAGAGGGTGTATTTCCTTTAAACAAGGAAACATAACTTTTCCAAAGGAACAATTGATCGTCTTGCTTTGTCAAATCGTATTCAGTAGTATCACCTGCTGAATTAACATATGTTCTTCTGTAATTATAAAGGGTGATTTTTTTAATCATGTTGCAAGCCATTTCAACGGGTGTAAAACAACTTTTGCTTAAATGATCGCTTTCTTTTTTTGAAGTAACAGAAAATATAATGCTGTGAGGTACAAGATCTGCTGTCTTTATACTTCCCAAATTAACAGTGACTTCCGTCACATTTTCTACATTGGTGACAACTTGTTCGTAGTGAGCGATACGTAGTAAAGTATACATTTCGTCTTTTTTACTGTTGAGATATAAAGATTTTTCCAAGGGTAAACTAGGTTTGAGTCTATAGGTATTGCAATAAATCATTGGGTTTTTTATAGCTACTCCTACATTAGCAAGAGCTGTTACTTGTGCGTCTGTAATAGGTCTAACCCATTCTAATAGTTGATTCATATCGTTTTCAATATAAAACTCAAATCTTACTTGTTTATTTTTTCCAAAATATTCTTTCATTTGAAAAATTT
Organism: Hydra vulgaris; assembly: GCF_038396675.1. Taxonomy (NCBI): domain Eukaryota; kingdom Metazoa; phylum Cnidaria; class Hydrozoa; order Anthoathecata; family Hydridae; genus Hydra; species Hydra vulgaris. Next base: position 28,983,920 of record NC_088920.1, read on the forward strand.
CACATATTAAACTCAAAGGTACTCTAAATTTACAACCTTTTTCTGCAGTCATAAAAGCATTATATCTATCTCTTAGCGCTGTTTGATAACCAGGAGCTACTGGAGCTGGTGTTCCAGTAAGTGGTCTAATGAGGCCATTAGGGTCTGCAGCTTGTATAAGCGTTTTGGTTTCAGTAAAAGTAATAGGGGTTGTATTTTCAGTTTCTTCTGTTAAACCTAAACTAGGATTAATCCACGACTCTCTAAACGCTTTTGTATAACTTTTTTTAACTAGCATTGTTTTAAATCGATCATAAGAACGATTAATGATAGCGTTGTTCGAACAAGTAGTATTATTTATTTGATAGTTGGGATAAAATTTTAAACATTTAAATAAGGCTTGAATAAAGTTGTAGCAAAGACAGACTTTGTTGACTAATTCATCGTCTGTTGTAGGTGTAAATCTTGTTTGCGTGTTGACATTTTTATAAAGAAATAAATCAAAATCTATATAATAATCGGGTAGATATGTCCATTCGTTGAGTATAGTGGTAAAAGAAATTAAATTAGCCATGTCAGAAGTAAGATCGTAAGAAAATTTTTGATTATTAACAGCAATGACTTCATCTTGAGCTTGAGCTGTTTGAAATCCAGGATATTTTTCATTTAATATCGCTTTATATTCAGCACTAATATTACCACTTGTTGCTTCTTGCAATAAACGATTTTCGTGGTCTGCTTGTGCCAAAACATCTTCAATAGTAATATGACCGTTTGTATTGGGTGTATAACGATTGCCGTCACCGTCTCTCACATATTTAGCTAACGAACCCATTTTTTTTTGAAAAAAAAGAAATAAAACATTTTTTTCCTATTTATTCATCTTCTGATTCTGAAGTAGTTTTTTTAAATGGTATTTTTTTATTTTTAACGTCTTTTAAAGCACGAGTGTAACCAAGTTCAATTAGACTTTTTTTATTCAATTTTTTTTTCTTTTTGTCGTTGTTATTCTGCATGAGTGGACTTGATAATATGGCTCTTTGTTGAATAATACAGTTTCTACATAAACCGTTTATCTTGTCAACAGCATTGACTTCTTGAAAACATTGCGAACAAATGTGTAAAGGACTAGATTTGCTTTTAGGTTTTTTTTCAACAAGTTCTTCTTCTTCTTCTGAACTTTCGGTTTCAGATTCTGAATATTTTCGTTTTTTAGGTTTGGATTTGATTTGTTCCTTTTTTTTCCTATTCTTGGGAGGTTTTTCTTCTGGTATTTCTTCTTTTTTATTTTTGATTTTTTTAATTTCATCCAATTCAGATTTCATGTTTTGCAATTCGGATTTGGTGGAATATTGAGTTAGTTGATTTTGTAATTGTTGCATGTGATTTTTAATTTGAGTGAATTGTTCTTTAGGATTAACTTTTGATTCTTGCATCATTTTTTCTTCTAAATTGACTAAATTTTTATGATATCTTCCTTTGGCGCACAAGAGACTCATTTTTTTTTATGTAAATAGGTAAGAGAAAAAAATAAATAACAACTTTTTTTTCTTTTTATATTTTCTTAATCATAATAAAAAATAAAAGACATTATTTTATACTAATCAAACTAGTTAATTGTAAAACGGAACCATTTGAATCTTTAACGTAGGATTAAAAAAAACGGTAGAACTAAGATTATTAAAGGTGAGCGGTTCAGATTTTGAATTAAGAAACGACCATCTTGATTGTTTCCAGTCGTCTACATCGTTGATATCAAAGGTGGATAATTGTCCTTGAATAGAAGGATTACGATTTTTTGTAAAATCAATATTGGTGGTCACTTGAGTCGAATTGGTGTAGTCTGTTAAATTGAAAAAAGCAACAATACCGGGAACATAAATTTTGTTCATATACATTCCACAATTTATAGCTTGATCGCATTTGATAAAAATATAAGTGTCTGTAGTCGAAGGAAAGTTGGAAACAGTGTTATTAAAATTACTAATTTGAACTAGAGCACATCTTAAGAAAGCGAGTCTTTTTTTTTGAATTTTAAAATCTAGCGACATGGCGTTGGTCATATTTTGATCGACTTGCATAACAAAGGGATTGATTTGTTGAGTTAAACTGTATTGATCTCTTTGTAAAAGTAAAGTATAAGGTACAGGATTGTTTCCAACAGGTTGATACATTTTTAAAATGATATTTTTTAAAGGCAAACTGTCTGTCCAAGTTTGTATAATCGTACCGTCGCTCTTTTTTTGATAAATAAATTGACCGGTGAGCGAAGTGCAATAAAATACCAATTCTGTTAGATTATTTCCTTGTAATATAGCTTTGACACTATTTAACCATGTTTTATGAGTCGGTGTTGTCGCTCTTTCAAAACTAGTTGTAGTGACAAGAGGTACTTTGATGCTATTTGAAAATAGAGGTTTGGTTTGTTCGCAATAGATTAAAACTTCAATAAAAGTTTCTGCGTTATATTTAGCAATTAAAGCGTTATCGCCTGTCCACATTTTGACAATGTCATCAGGTAAGTTGGAAGGTAACACTTGAAAGGTTCGCCAATAATTCGGTTTTATTTCGGGTTCGCCAATAATTCCGGTTGGGGAAACATAATTGATATCATAATCTGAATAGGAATTATGACTCATTTTAAAACCTAACATGTTTCTCTTAAGGAATACGCTCAATTTAATGGGTGATAATAATTTTCTTTGGAAGGAGGGTAAAGAAAAAAAAGTATAATAATTGGATACTCCGTCAATAGGTTGGGGAATACATGAAGGTATACCTTTGGGTATATTTGTAAGATATTTACTAAACATGTTAAAATCGGGTCCTGCATAAGTATGATCGGCAAAGGTCAAGTTGTTTAAATTGAGATTGAGTAAATTGTTTGTTACGTTTAAACTTTCGGTAAAAACATCCATCATTTTTAATTCTCTTTCAGGCCATATGACTTGATCGACGTTAAAAAAAGGTAATGGTAAAGAAGCTAAAGGTATATTTTTCAAAGTATAACGAAAATATTTTCTAGATGATCTAGATGAAAGAGGAAACCATATTTGATAAAAACTTGTTAATAATTCTACAGGTTCAGCTCCCAACTCGGATGATGTGACATAGAGTAATCTGCTCGCCGTTTGTGCGCGAATACTTGCAAAAGCAGCTTTAATAATATCTGCAAATTGTGGTAGTACCATTTTTTCAGTAGTATAAACTCCGGGCGTAGCGGGGTTTTTAGTATCAACGTAATCATTCCAAATTTTCCATAAGGCGTTAATATGAATATTGACATTATAAGGTATGTTGAAATCGTTTAGATTAGTTTCTACGTTATATAGGTTGCCTTCAAAAGGTATTGTATTGGTGTTGGTTAATATTTTTAATAAAAAAAAAGCAATTTGCCACGGTACAATGTGTTTTGTTTTTGATTTTTGACTTTCTGCAATAGGTAATATGTTATGAATATAAATATCTAAATCAACACTAAGAATATTATCATCGGCAGTTAACGGTCTGGTATCCGAAAGTAAGCTTCCCGAAGATAATGAGGGGTTTTTATAATTGGGTGTCAGCATGATGTGAATAAACGGACGAACAAAAGTATCTTCTACACCGTTTAGAATAATCTGTCTTTCGGGTGAAATAGCTGCTATTTCTGTTGCGGTTAAAAGCGGATGTTTTGCATATATTACAAAATTTTTACTAGTGTGAGTGTTTAAGGATAAGTTGTATATGTTGTCGTATAATGATCTACTACTATTATAATTATATTGTAGTAATTTGGTAAAATCTTCTAGAACGTAGGCAGTTGCAGATGTTCTGTTTGAAAAAAAACCAAAATAAGACAAACCTATTTCTTGTACGGTTGAAGTCGAACTAGATCGAATAGGTTGTAAAAAAGAAGGGTTGCTTGCATATTCGTTACTTTTTTTATAATACCACAATAAGTTATAGTTGGTTCTGTTAGCAAATGGGGCGGTATTGACGTTGAATAAATTTTGTTGTACATTGTTGTTTGCATCTAAACTAAACTTGATCATGGGCATATTGACTACAGCTGTTTTGTATCTAAGTTCAGTGTCAGGATCAAATAATAATTTTGGATTAAAATATTTTAATGATGAAATTTTAGCATCTTTATTATAATAAGTTGAAAAAAAGTCTGAAAAATAGAGCACTCTATTTAATCTGGAATTATAAAGTTCCAAGTTTCTAATAAAAAAATCATCTTGTCCGCCATGGGGTGTCATAGTACCAAAGAGTTTACTTCCACCTGTTGCATAAAAGGACCACATAAAATTCAAATGATCGCTACTCATGTTTTCCATATCTAATATGTCATAGCAAGGAAACGTGTCACCTGGTAAAGGGATATGATTAGCGTACAAGACAACACTTTTTGTAACAAGATAAAAATATTTTATGGGTCTTGTAGGATTAGCAATCATGTCGTTTTGAATATCGCACAACATTTTTTTTATAGCTGGTTTGGATTCCATTCTTAAACCGTAAGCGTTTTCAGAAAAAGATAGACTTTCGTCTACTCGAGTTAAATTTGTAGGTACGTCCATACTGGCTAAATGTAAAATGGTGTTATTTTTAAATGTGGGTTTGTCAATATCGTTAGGTGTCAAGGGTAAACTAAAATCGTTCAAAACATTATAATGCACGCTAGCTTGATTTTTATTTTTAATTTCGCTAAAATAATACGTGCTACAATCATATTTATTTACATCTAAAACATCGTCAAACGTTAAATTGTTCATTTTTTCTTTTTTTCTTGCTGTTTTTTCTTCAAAGGTTTTAAAAATGTATTAACATATTCGTTAAAGTTTTTATAATAAATGTCTTTGTCTTCTTCGTTAACAGGTAACAAATCTTCTCGTTTTACTTTAAATGTCTTATTTAAATTGCCTACTATTCCCACTTTATAAATATAAACGGGTAAATAACCTTCGACTGAAGGGTTAGTGCGCTGAGAGACTTTGATAATAATTACTTTTTTGGTCGTGTCCCAATACGGTTGATCGCGAGTAGTCGATTTGCTAAAAGTGTCTTTGGGATCTATTTTATATTTTTTCAAATAACATTCGGTTCCAACGGAGAGAGGTTTGTATATTTTTAATTTTTCGTTTTTGTATTCTTTTTCTACTCGATGTAACATGTTGGAAGAAAAATGATGTCCTCGTCTTTTGTCGTCTCGGTATTGATCGACTAAACGAAGAGCTTTACCTTTGGCGTCGTCAGCATCCAATTCATCAGGAGCGATTCCACTCGTGACTCGTTCTTTTTCGTTGAGTTTTTGTTCCATGTCCTCGATATAAAAACTCCAATTCTTTTTTTGAAGTTCACCTTGTTTTTTTAATTTTTGATAAAGTTGTTTTAATCGTCCTATGGTGGATTCGGCCAAGTAAGCTTTTCCATAATTTTTAGAACTAAAATGAACAATGTTTTGTTCATAACACCATTCTTCCATTTTGTTGTTAAAAAATTCACCACCTTGATCCGTTTGCAAGTAGATAAACGTTTTATCGTCTCTTTTAATGTCTTCAAAAATATGTTTAAAACTGCTCAGCACTTTGTCTGCTGTTTTTTTACTGGTGACTCTCAAATAGACTTTTTTAGATACTCCATCTACCACAACTAAACAAAATTCGGGTCGATGAGAAGCAAAATTTAAATTAAAACTGTTCATGTCGGCCAAATCAGCTTGAAAATATTGTCGAGGTCTATCGTACGAATATTGATGTGTTTCGTAAACATAAGGTTTGCGAGGAGCTTGTTTTTTAGCGTTGACATCGGTTGTTTTTTTAAAAAGCAAAGTAACGTGTGACCAAGCGGTGATGAGTCCGTTCCATTTGGCATAGATGGAATTTTCTAAAAGCGCTTTGAGTTGATCATAAAATTTCAAATCGGTTGGATTTTTTTTTAAAGTGTCCAATTGTAATAAAACTTTTTTAATTTTGGGTACGTCAGTCAAAGCAAACAAACGACTCGATAATTTGGTCAGTTGATCTTCTACAAGATTATCAATAGCATCTCTCAAAACATTGTCCATTTTTTTTAAAAGTCGGTATATTTTGTTATCGGAGCTTTTCTTTTTCTTTCGTCTATATTTGTAGACGATGATCTAGTAGGTGGTTTTTTTGTTCTTAATCCTAAACGACCACTTCTAGTTAACATTGGAGTTTCAGTACTAGCGCTAGCAGCTGTTGGTTCGCTTTCTGTTGTTTCAGGTAAAGCAGTAGCTCCTAATAATGTGGGATCAGTTTCAGGTTCAGTAGTTGTGTTTGTTTCAACAGGTTCTTCTTCTTTTTTAGTTTCTATCGGACCTAAATAAGGATCGGATGCTCGTGTTCGTGGTTCTTTTTTGGGTGTAGGAATTTCTAATAAGGAAGACTTTGTTAAAGGATGAGTGAATAAATTTCTTTTTTTAAAATGGGTAACATGTTTTAAAGCGTTGGCAAAATTTACAATATTATTAGAATCCATTTCAAAACATTTTTTATAAGACATTAAAAGTGAATTTAAACGAATAAGATGAGAATTATACATTGCACCCATTATCATTAACATTTCGAGCAAACTTTTTTCTTTGATTGTATTTTCTGTACTGTAAAATTGATTCGAATTGGATTTAATATGTTGCAATAATCCCAACATGCCTCCTTTTGCACAAGTTTGTTCTACTTCTTCTTTTAATAGGACAACATCTGTTACATCTCTAAAAGGTAAAGAAGGCACAGTGTTGAAAAAAGTTTTGAACGTCAAATAGACCATTGTTTCTCCGATGGCTCTGCTAGCTAACGCGTTTTCGTTATAGTTGTTTAACATTTGAGCAAATATATCTTTATTAGGTAATAAATAACTGTTGGCTTGAATGTATTCTCTCAATATTTCAAATTTATCACCTCGAAACATTTCGCCATAGTGTATACATCTTTGTTGAATAATGTCTTTTGTTTGTGTTAATATTTCAAAAGCTCTACTTCCACCAAAACTTTTATCGCTGAGAGATTCGCTTTCTATAAAACTAGAAGTCATAACAGTGTAAGGATCTCGAGCTAGAGCACTAGCATATACACCTTCGGAGGTTAATTTAGTTTCGTTTCGGAAGGGTATGTTGTATTTTCTAATAAAACTCCATAATTTGGCAAAAGTAAGTTGTCTTATTTGATAATAGTCGGCTACTATTCTCATGTTTGTTACAGAATGAGAAGAAGTGAGTAAAGTTAAAAATTCGTTAGCATAATAGGAATATTGTTTTGGATCGTTTATTTTTTCAAAGGCAAAGTTGGTGACATTGTTAATAATACTAGCTATAGATTCTTCTACATCTACGACGTTGGCTAGATATAAAATATAAATTTTTAAATTGTTTAAAGTAGCTTTTTCGTTTCTCGGTTTGTAAACGCGTAAAGAAATTTGATGCGAACCAAATCGATAATTGACTTGATTTTTACACATGTCCACCAGCTGTTTAGCCAAGTTGGGAATTTTTTTTACAGATTCGCTTCGATAAAGCTGTTCTAGAATTTCACTTGCATTGGCTGTTTCGTGAAAAATTAAAAATTTATTAAGAGGTGTCAAAGTGTAAATTTTTTTATTAGCCGATGGAATAGTGTTCAAAGTAGTAGAACGCGGTAAAGTGTTTAATGTAGATTGAATAGAGGTGGGTGGTGTAGCGGTAAGAGCGTTGTCTTGAATAGGAAATCTTTTTAAATTTCTCATGCTTCTCAAAGATTCGCTTATATTTCTTTGATCGATTTGATCATTAAAATCGCTTTGTTTATTCAGATTTAAAATGGATTTAAAAGCGTAAGCATCACCTCCTACGTTGAGATAGGTTTTCCATTTTTCTTGATCGCTGATTAAACTTGTAGCTATATCACTATCGAGCATAGTGTCTAGAGGTAACAAAGCATTTAAACTTTGTTGAAAGCTTACTTCGCCAGCAATTTGATTGTCGAGATTGATGGGATCGGCATAATTGAGAGAAGAAGGCAAATCGTATCTCTGGATAAGCTCAGAGACATTGGATGTGTTTGTTTCGCCAGATTCTAGGTTACTTTGTTCGTTTTCTTGTTCGTCAATTTGTAACAATTTTTTGTTAAAAACATCCATGTTGTAGGCATTTTTGGCTAATACCTTACGTAAGGTTAATAAAGGAGACTCGTGATAAGGTCTATATCTATTCATGTTTCATAAAAATACAAATTATTTTGAAAATACAATTCTTTTTGACAATAATCAACGTCAAATTGTTGTCTTAATAAATCGATTACAGTTTTTGTAGGTTGTATAGTGTCGAATGAGATTAATTTATTAGCGTAATAATTTATAATTTCGTGATAAAGTTTAAAACGAGTAGAGTTGAAATATTCTTTTAAAACGTCGTAATTGTGATAAACAAAGTCTGATATAGCTTGATTTTTATCTTTCATTTTTTCTTTTTTCATAATGACTTTTCCGTTTTCGTTAAATTTTGGATACGGATACAAATATTCTTTGACAAAAAGTTTAATTTCTATACAAACGTATTCTTGAAAAGCGTTTTTTATTTGTTGTCGTTCGTGATCCGATAAAAGTTCGCATTTTAACATTTTTACAGCGTTAAAACGCGTCAAAATTTCTTTCATCCATATTTTAATTTCGTTTTCGTCAATGTCTTTTCTTCTATTCATTTTGGGAATAAATATTTGTCCTCGAACAGCCAACTTTTGTCTCATGGCTTGTCGTTTACTCGCTTTGTTAGAAGGATTGCAACATTCGTAATCGTTTTGTAAAATTCGTAAAAATTCTTCACTTTCCCAATCATGTAGAATCAGAGGCGTGTCCACTGTCTGAAGATTCGTCTGTAGATTCGTCTGAAGATTCGCACAATCCATATCGTTTTTGTCTTTTAATTTCTTCGAGTAGCTGTGTTGCTCTCTCGCTTTCACTCCATTTTCTTTTTTTTATCGTATTTTCTTTTTCCTTATTTATATCCATTTTATCTTCTTCGCCGGGTTTATTCTCCTTCTCTTGATTATAGTTGTTGTGATGCGATTTGAGATAATAATGATTTTTTAGATTAGGCGCTTTTACGTAGGGAAAAGATTGAAAACTAACAATTTTTTTGTTCACGCTCATGTCTTTATAATCAAAGTCCAATTTACCTTGAGCGTCTACTGGAATAAATACTTTTTGTTCTTTACTCGTAATTTGAGTTCTTAAGCGTGCAACGGAAGAGTTTCTTTTAAACAAAGCCAAATGTCCGTGTTGATTAGAAGTTTCTTTATTTAACAAATCGGTGATAACGTGATGATGCATTTTGCCGGTCGAAGGAAAATCGTTTTTAAATATTTTTTCAATTTCGCTGTTGTTATCAAAAGAAATGATACATTTGTAATGAGACACTAAATTGTTCCAACATTGACTGGCTTTAGAAGGTACGGAATGAAAAACGGTAATGGTACCTACTCCGTGATGAGAACCGCTAGAACACGCGCTAGTGTATTGTTGACTTTTTAAACAAAAAGCGCTAATGTCATCAAATAAAAGTATTGTTTTTAATAAACGGTGATCGCTATTTTGAATACCGTATTTATCTTTGGAAAAACCAATAGCTCTCTGTATTACCGAATCTAAATTTTCTGGACTGTTCACTGTTATAATCTGATACGCTTCTAAATTATTTTTTGAAGAGTCGATAATATTTTTCCATGTTTTGTGTTGACAATCGCTAGGTTCTCTCATTTGTATCACAAATAACATTTCGGCATCAGGAAATTTTCCACAATGTAATAAATCTCTAGCCATAGTTGATTTTCCACTGTTTGTAGGACCTGTAATAATTGTATTTTCTGGATAGACATCTTGAGTAGGTTTAAAAATATTAAATTTTACTTGCGAATGGGTTTCATCGTCTTTGAGTTCAGTTTCTTTTGATGTTCCTTTCAAATAGAAATCATGAAAACCTTTTTCGTTTAATATTTCGGTAATAGATCTACCATCTTTTTTTTCTATAAGTTTTTCTATAGGTTGTTCTACAGTCTCTATTTTTTGTTCAAGAGGTTTTTCTTCTTTTTCTTCCATTTTTTTTTTTTAACTACGAATAAAAAAACAAACATTTTTTTTAATTTATATCCTTTTTTTATCAAAAAAATTTTTACAAAATACGGTTCAAAATAATTTTTTTAATGTCCATTCTTGGTATGTTGTTCATTGCGTAAAGTAATTGTTCTTTAGTGCCATTACGATTCCATATTTTTAACATTTCAAAAGCTTTTTCTTCGATATATCTGTAATCTGCATCAATAAGATCCAGTTCTTGTTCACACACTTTCAAATATCTTCCACACGTTTTCCAATCTCGATTTAATCGTTTTGCCACTTCTGTTAATACTATATTATCCATCTTTTTTATTTTCTAAAAGACAATTACAATTATAATGAATACTATTGTATTCTTCACAATGAACACAATCTTCTTCATAACATCCCACGTGACACTCGAAACATAAATATTCAACCAAACAATCAAAACAGCAACTTAAAAATCCTTCATGAATTAATTGTCGTCCGTTCAGAGTAATGAGAATCAAACGCGAAGTATAAGAACCGTTTTTTTTATTTTTAAAATAATGAATTTCGTTTTCTGTATTTTCTACTAAATAAAAATTTTTAAAACCAATTTCTTTTAATTTGTTTTCAAGTTGTTGCGCTGTCCATTTTTGTTCTAAAAAATAAAACACCATTTTTTTTTTTATAATCATAAAAAAATTTTTTTTTACAAATTTATATTCTTTTTAAGATCGTATAATAAAGGGATCAAAACTTTTCGATTAAACATGGCCATTGTTTGATAACGTTCTGATTGTTTTATAATATTTTTTTCAATTTCAAGTAAATTTTGAATATGTTCATCGCTACAAAATTTTTCTATATCGGGTAACACTTTTAAATTGGCTTCTCGTATCGGTTGCAAAAGATAATGATCACGAATTTCGGTCATGACTCCGTCATCAAAAACATAATTTTTTTGTGTAAATCTTTTTAAAAAATCAATAGTGTGCGTTTGTATTTTCACTTGTTTGTAATTGACACTCATTCTATTTTGTTCGATAGGTTGATTTTCTTTTATCACTGAAAAAGGAACTTGTTTACACAATCTTTTGGCAGCAAAGGTATCGAATCCGTTGACATAATTTGAAAATAAAAGTTTAGAATTGGGTACTCCTTTAGCTCTATTTTTATAATAATTTTTTTCTTCGTCTCCGTTGACGCTATGAACGCTATAACATTTAGGTCCCATAGCAAAAGCTTGTGCAATGTAATAAGGAGGAGGTATTTCGTTTTGAAAATGATCCGTTTCTTTGGCGTAAAGAGTGGAATAAAAAGGATGAGTCGTTTTATAATTGGAATAATCCATCCAACGATTGCCAAAGTTTGAAAAATAAATCCATTCTTCTACCTTTTCTCGAAACGTTGTGGAAAGCATTTTGTGTTTCTTTTGCGTAATAAAAAAACAACCAGAATCAGTATCTGTTACTACTAAATGTTTTTCAGCTCCATGATTTCTTAATACTTGTCCCAATTCCCAACTAAAACGTCCTACATTAAGTTTGGCATAAGATAAAATTTGTGAAGCTACAATACGTAAAGAGGTGTTTACGAGTTTGCATTTTTCGCTGGTTGTTAAAATGAGAGCGTTTTTATGATCTTTCGATTTTAAAAGTTCAAAGGCGTCTTTCATTTCATGATGATTGTCTTGATCGTGAAATAAAATACTTTTGGTTTTAACATCTGTCATTAAACCAAACAAAGTTTCTTTAAAATAATCATCATAACTAAAATCACTCGTTTCGTATTCATCTAAACATACTTTTTTTTCAAAAACGTCCAATTTATATCTTTCAGGTTCAACACCGATGAATTGTGATCCGTTATATAATAAATTTTGAAAATGAAAAGGGAATAACTTTTTAATATTTTCATCGGTTTGACCTTCTTGAATTAAAACACGACGAATGTTTTGAAAATTTTCAATACTATTTTGAAATGCTTTTTCTTCGTGGTTCATAAAAGTAGTATTTAGTTTTTGTGCAATTTGTTGACTCAAGGTTCCGTAATGACCGTTAATTTGTAATTTGCAAGAAGCATCCACTACCTTGTCGCCCTTTTTAATAGCTTCTTTTCTTTTTTCCATATTTCGTTTTACCATTTTTTGAGCTAAAGGATAACGCCATAGAGGAAGCACTTTGTAAATTTTTTCAACAATGCATCCACAGCACGTAGTCAACCATATTAAAGTGTCTAAAAATTCACACGTTTCATGCGAACTTAATTTCATGACCAATTTAATAGTTTTGTCTTTTTCTATACCGTAGGTTCCATTGTTTTTGAGATAACGTTTGGATACAATTTCAGTGGGAGAATAATCTTGAAAGGATATAATTTCTTTTTCTACCATGGGTGAAAAACCTCCTACTTGATCTTGATACTCTGGTTTCATAGTAATTTGACAATGCACTAAAGCGCTCGTCGAGAAACCGTTTAAATTAACGCGATGATATTTTCGAATCACATCGTCTAAAGTAATACATTCCAAATCAAAAGAATATTTCATGTGAAAAGGTAAAGGTTTTAATTGAGCTCCTCCGTATTGTCCGTTTTCGTCCATAAAAATTAAACAACCTCTCAATTCGCTGTTTAATTTGAGTTCTTTTATTTTAGGTTCAAAGTAATCTGTATCAATGGCAAACTTTTGCGTACCGTTGGTGGACATACCGCCTCGAATACTCTTTTCAATCATTTTTTGATGTTCGTTGGTCGCAGGATATTGGATTGGAATTAAACTGATGGTAGAATTGAGTTTACTGGTATAACTAAAAATGCTAACATGATTTAGAATATGAAACTTTGTAAATTGAAATGTTCTTTCGTCAAAGTCAATCATAACAGAACCTAATACGACCGTATCGAGTACAGTATAGATATGCAATAAGGATTTTAAAGTTTTTAAATTCAAAAAGTTCCACAATTTTTTAACACCTTCGTAAGCTTCTTTCAATTTTTTAATTTCTTCTTGTAAGTTTTTAGACTTCATTAAATCGTTTTGAGCAAATAATTCAATCGGTGGAAATGTTTTATATTCAATGTTTAAGAGTTCGTCTGTTATTTGCGAGTAAGGAAATAATGTTTTTTTAATAAAACAGTTTTTAAACTCTAAATTGTCGGCTAAATCATTTACTTCGGGATGAAAAGGTCGTAAATAATGCAACATGGTGTTGACAATTTGATGTTGTGCTTTTTGTGACAACATACTACTGGCCTGTTCTAAGGAACAGTTTAAAATTTTCAAACTATCTACAATTTTAATATGTTTACCGATGCAAATAATATTGACTTTGCTTACATTTTTAGATATAACAAAAACATCTTCCATGTTGCTGTATTTTATAAAAGCATTAAAAGGTGTAGTTTCAGATTCTGCCAAATGACCGTATAACGGAATATCCAATATTTTTTTTAAACCTTCTACAATCATAATACGATTATCAAAAGAAGCATTGTGAGCAAATATAGGACAAGACAAATGCTGACTATATCTACCTAAATTTTTGTTGCAATAATCGTGAGCTAATCCGTACACTTGTCCTGAAAAATGATCGTGATCAATAACAAGATAATCTTCAAAAGCGTTAAGAAAAAATTGGCATTTATTTAAAACTTTTTCTCGATTTTTTTCATCTTCAATAAAATCAGTTAAATTAAATTGGGTTTCAAATTGTTTATTAAAAGCAACCAACATGGTGTGATACCATAATTCGTAGACGGGTTGCTTGAATTTTCTCATGAGAAACAAAAAATGAAGGTTGTCTGTATATTGTTCACCCGTTTCGTTAATACATTTGCGAAAGATTTTGATTAAAAAGTAGGGATCTTCTAATAACTCTATATCTTCTTGATTAAAATAGTTTTCAAATTGGTGTTCGGTCATGATAAGCAAAGACAATTGTTTCATATAATCTACAAGTTCAGCAGTGGTGATTCTCACATAATCACTCAATAATCCGTTAGTGGCAGGTAAGTGTTGAAATTTTTCCCACCATCTACAACAAATGTAATACAAAGTGGAGACTCGAAATAAATCTTGTTTTATTTTTTCAGCATCGTTGTCGATTAAATAATTTTGAACGTGACAAGGTAACATGAACAATTCTAATCGTCCTACTCTTTGAAACACCATGTTTACAACTTGAATTCGCTTGTCGTTATAAATGCGAAATTCATTATGATTTAATCTTTCCATTTCTTGAGGAGTCATGTGAGAAAATTTATTTTTATAAACATCAGATTGACGTATTTTATCTACAGGAGTTCTACAAATAGAACAACAAGGATTTTCTTCTCGCCATATTAAATCTCTTTCTTCACTTGATATATTTAAATTTTCAAAACGCGGTAAACATATTTCATATGTAAATCGAACCAAAGTATCTGCTAAAGCAATGATATCGTAAACTCTCAATTCCATTTTTAATTTTTCATTATTTTCACAATTTAGTTTTTCCCACAAGATACGTCTGTGTGTCTTGTGAAGTAAAGAAACTCCTGGTTGAAAATAGTCTGGTAGACAAGTTAAAGGATTTCTTTCTAAACTTTCAACCGTATTTTCATAATAAAAAATCCATTGAGTAATGACTTGACCTTGTTCGTCTAAACCAAAACATTCTCTTGCTAATTTTTCATGAATGCATTGAATCACAATGGAATGACAATAATAATTCAACTCAGATAAAGGTTTCACTTTGGAAGTAGCATTTTCTTCAGACTTTGTAATACTCGTTTCGCAATCAAAAGTCATTAAAAATGGAAACAAGTTTCTACTTGTACACATGAACGAATTTTGTGGTCGATAGTGAGTAATGCAATCACCGTATGTAAATTTGTCCGGTTTATAATAACCTTCGCATTTGTGTTTCTCTGTGGTAAATTTTTGTCCACAATCAGAACATTGAAACAAAACACGTGAGTTGTTAGAACAAAAATACTTTGTAGAAAATTTTTCATTCAACATGCTTATAGCGTGAAAAGAATTATTTTTTTGAAAAATACAAATTTTGATCGTGTTGATTGTTTTTTTTCGTTCATTGGCTTTATTTCTTTCTTCGTCGTTAATAAATACTCTTTGAGAATCTTGATCGTCTTTGGTAATGTTTGCGCTTTCGTAAACTACTTTTAACAATTCTGCAAGAGAACTTTTATATTGTGATTTTAATTTTGAATGCAACAAACGAATTTTGGTGTTTTTTTTGTTAACGGCAAAAATTTTAATGTTAATACGATCAAAAGTGTTTTCGTAAGCAAAACAATGACAAAAATCAATCAAAGTTTGAAATGACGTATTTTTAGATTTTTCTTTTATTTGTTGTAAAACGTCTTTCCATGCTAGAACATTTTGCTCTTCTTGATCTTCAAAAAGAAGTTGTAAAATATTTTCTTCAGAATATAAATCTGTAGTGTTTTTTTCCAACACTTTTCTATTCCATTCTTCAACGGTGCTCACATTCCATTGACGAATCAACAAAGACACGAGAAAAGCAGAATAAAAACATAATCCTGGTTCAAATAAAATACTATAATCTAAAAACATTTTCTTTTTTTGTTGATAAGTCAGAATAGTATAAACAGTACTTTTTAGTGTTTTTTCCCATTGTGTTAAAGAATGAGGTCTATACCATTCGCCAAACCATTCGTCTATTTCTATCTTCTTTTGTTGTTTTTTTTCGTAATATATTTTATTGTGTTTCTTTTGGTTACTTTTTCTTCGTTGTTTTAGTGTTTCTTTCTTTTTTTCATAATAAGTTTTGTTGAGTTTTTTCTTTTTTTCCATTTCTTCATTTGTTATTCGTTGTTTTAGTGTTTCTTTCTTTTTTTCATAATAAGTTTTGTTGAGTTTTTTCTTTTTTTCCATTTCTTCATTTGTCATGTGTTTTTTCTTTTGGTTACTTTTTAGTGTTTCTTTCTTTTTTTCATAATAAGTTTTGTTGAGTTTTTTCTTTTTTTCAATTTCTTCATCTGTCATGAGCGTTTTTCTTTTAAAACCAGACAATTCAAAATCTCGTAATTTCATCATGGATCTTTCTGTTAAATTGGATAAAGTTTTAATTTTAATATTACATAATCGTATTATCTTCCATCCGCTGTCGTTTTCTAAAACATTAAAAACAGCTCGTACATTGGCATCTTGAATAAAACGCAAATTTGTCGGTCCTTCTAAAGGTTTAATAAAATAAACAGGTGAATTGTAACAACGTTTCATTATTTTACAATAACCATTTTCAATAGACTTACAACACAAAGTAACAATATTATAACCTAATAAGAAATTTTGAAACAAGTCAGCAAAAAGAATACTGTTTTTCATTTGTGTTTCAAAACCTTGCATTGTTTTTTGTTCAACATGATGAACAATTTCATCTGGACTTTGAGTTTCTGAATAAAGTTGTGATTCTTCTACAATATCTTCATCTTTATAACGATCTTTAATGTAAAAAAAATGTTCCGTGTATATACTGTTATTACTAAAACGAGTTTCCTCAGTTTGATATTCAAATTTCATTTTTTTTAAGAATCTAAAAAAAAAAAATTTACATGTATTTTTTATAAAATTCCAAAACATCAGAATCAACAGTAATACTTTTAAATAGTGTTCGTAAATCAAATTTATTATTAATAATTATAAATATATCGTTCAAATTGCAAACTCGTGATAAAGAAACATAATAAAGACTATTAATAAAAGCCTTTGAATTAAATTGAACAACGGCTTTATTCATGGTACTTCCTTGTGCTTTATGAACCGTAAAAGAAAATGCTAATTTTAAAGGCAAACCAAATCTTGAGCCCACGACAGCATGAGAGCAATCTAAAATTTCTTCTTTGACACATTCAATTTTGACTTCTTTTTTATTCATCATCACCCAAACTGCATTACTTTCTATTAAAATAACAGTACCAATAGTACCATTACACAAACCTTCTTCCACATTAATATTTCTTACAAGCATCACAATAGCACCTATTTTAAGATAAACAGCTGCCGGAATTTGAAACGAGCATGGAATATTTCGATTTTTAATAACATCTTTAGCATAAAACCAATACCCTTCTTGTTTGATAGTTTCCATTTTTTGATTGTTATAAACATCCACTTCGATGTTTCTAAAAAACAATCTTGTATATTTAGAGTTTAAATTTTCATCTTTTTCAAAACAACGTGTCATAAAATAATCAATAGTTTTGTCTGAAACTTGACCAACACGTAGTTCATTTAAAGCTCCAAAAAATTGTTCGTCGTCTTTTTGTCTAAAACATTGAGTTAAAACCAACACTTCTGTCATGTAGTGTAGCCATATTTGTGATTTAAAAACAAATTGACCTGAAACAGGTGGCAACTGAAAAAAATCACCACAAGCAATCACTTGTATACCACCAAATAATTCATCGTAACATTGTCTAATTTCACAAGCTATCGAATGTAATAAATCAAATGTTGAAGCGCTAATCATTGAAATTTCATCAATAATTAAAACATCAGTTTCCAACCATGTTTTTTTAATGTCTTGATGCATATGTCGTTTATAATAATCGACACTTTTAACACCAGTTTCTATACCAGCAAAAGCATGTATGGTGACACCATTGATTAAATAAGATGCTTTTCCTGTACTCGCTGTAATATGTATTGTTTTATAAATTTGTTCGCTTTGAGCTATTTGGTTGACAATATAACTTTTACCGCATCCAGCACCACCAGTAATAAAGAAATTCTTTCCTTCATCAAGCCATTGAAGTGCTTTTTGTTGTTGCAAAGATAACATTTTTTTTTATTATTTTGCTGAAAAAAAAATATTTTTTTTTTTATTTACTGAAAAAAATACATATAAGAATATTTGATAAAAAAGAATAACAAAATTAGTTTAACATTTAAATTTGTTCGTATTTTAAATAAAAAGTCACTATCGTTTTCGTCTAACAAAAATTTCAAAGATGCCATTTCCTCGTCAGTTAAAGTTTTGCCATTTTCTTTCTCCTCGTCAGTTAAAGTTTCGCGAATTTCTTTCAACAAAGAATTCATATTTACAATCTTTTCCAACATTTTTTTATTTTCATTTATATTATTCATCTAAAAAAAAAAAAAATTTATTTCGAATATAAAAATATTACACCATATTTTATAAAAAACATCATATATATAATGTTTCTATTGATCAGTTTTTCCAATTTAGTTGAAAAATTGTTTTTGTTCCCATTAACAAGTAATAAAAATTTCACAGCTGACATTTCATCTTTGTTCAATACATTTATTTGTTCATTATGTTTGTTTAATAATTCCAACAAGTTGTTATTTTCATTTATTTTATTCATCTAAAAAAAAATTGTCAATTAATAAACAGAATTATAACATTTTTCACAATATATAAATGAACAACTTTCACCATCAAATTCTCTATGCTCATCACACTCTTCACATTCGTTTAAATAATGTTTACAATTTTCAATTTCTTTACATTTTTCTTTTACATGGTTTAAAACATCTTCTTTACATTTTAATTTAAAAAAATCATAAAAACATTCAAAATTTAAATTCAAATAAATATGATAATGTTTTTTAATATATTGAAAAACCATCAAAATCAATATATGAGGTACTCGTTTCATTTCTTGAATGAAAAAATCATCCCACTTGTACTCACCATACCATTGACATCGACGACATAAAATTTGTTTAGAACTAATCGCATGTATTCGAATTTCTTCCAATGTAGCTGGGTGAGCTCGATTGAATTGGTATATTTTTTCCATCAAAAAATCCAAATCATTTTCTGTTAGTTGCATTTTTTATTATGTAATCTAAAAAAAATAAAGAAAAAAAAATACATTAATAAAAAAAATAGTTACTTTAACGAAACCATCGATATACCAAATTTTTATTAAAAGTACAATTGTCACACAAATGTTCAAAAACACAATTGTCACACAAATGTTCAAAAACACAATTACATTTAACTAAATCACGTATTTCATGATTAATAAGACCAAAAATTTTGTTTAATAAATCAGACGATAAAGCAAGTTTACTAGAAGCTTTTATTATCATAGTGTAAAATTCTTTTATTGAATCCTCACAATAACTACAACATAAACAAAGAAAACGATAATCAAACACAGGATCGTATTCTCCACATTGACATTCAGCCAAAAATTTAATCTTTTTCTCTTTATTTCTATAAATTTCCAAGAGTTGTTCTTTAGTTAAATCCATTTTTTTTGAAGCTATATCCACACAAGAACAACAATACATACAAAGAAATGATGGTTTGTATTCGTCACATTGACATTCGGTTAAAAATTTCTTTTGTTTTTTATAATCTTTTAAGATTAACTTTTTAGATAAATCCATTTTTTTTGAAGCTTTTAATATAATAGAATAGTTACACCACGATATCTCCTCTTGTTCCATTTTTTATTATGTAATCTAAAAAAAATACAAAAAAATGTATACAATTCATTATAAAAAATGGAATTCAAAATTTGATATAAAAAATGATTATATAAAAAACAAATATAAAAACAAATATATATATTAATTACAAAAATATAAAAAAATGTTTGTTTCTATCAGATAAATATAATTATATCGACAAATGTAATTATATCTTTAATTGTTTTACAATTCGTCATCGTCCAAAAATATAAAAAAATGTTTGTTTCTATCAGAAAAATGACGTTCTGTAAATGTAATTTTATCTTTAATTGTTTTACAATTCGAACATAACCTTTTACATTCACAATTCACTAATTTCGAAATTTGGTCTCGTCGATGTTGAATAATTGATTCTATCAATTCTTCAGAACAACCCATTTTTTTTGCATTTAACATTATGTTAGTTTCCATTTTTTTTAATAATCTAAAAAAAATATAAAAATTATATACAAAAATTTTATTATTAAACAAAATACAAAAAAATTATTAGACAAAATACAAAAAAAATAAAAACTATATACAAAATTTTTATTATTTAAATATAACATCTAAAAAATGTTTATATAATGTTTCATAGTCTATTTTTTCTTCACTCAATTCCAAAGCAATTTTTTTACAATCATAACACATCATATCGCAATATTGTTTTTTATTGTTCATATCGCAAGTACAAAAAGCCAAAAAGTTCAAACTTTTTTTTGTTTTTTCTGACAATTCCAACAAGCTCAATGTATAATTTTCCATTTTTTATTATAAAAACTAAAAAATACAAAAAAAATGTATATAAAGTTTTAAATAAAAAAAATATATAAACAAAATGCTATAAAATTTAATATAAAAAAATTTTTTTAAATAAAAAAACAAAAAAAAATATAAACATGTTAAAAATATAAACAAAATACTATAAAATTTAATATGAAAAAATTATTAAATAAAACATTAAATATTACAAAGTTTTTAAATAAAATTCTATATACAAAATGACATTATTCAATTATTTCTTCATAGTCTCGTTTCCTTCTTAGAGAGTCTCTTTTTTCTGCCATTATAATATGTCTCGCCATCATTAGACAATTCTTACACAAATCTCTTTCACAAGCACACGAAGCTAGCTTATAAATTTCTTCTTTATAATAACGAAAGTTTTTTTTCGTTATCGCTTCACTGAATCCCAATTTTATACTTGCTATTTTTATATTTTTTTCCATTTTTATTATGTAATGCTAAAAAAATTTAATATAAAAAATTCAAATTTAATATACAAAAATTTAATATCGAAATTTAATTATTCATCCATATCCATCCATATTTATCTATATAAAAAGGTGGTTCATATTTCAACACACAATCACTATTTTCTAATATTTCCAACACAATCTTTTTACATTTTCGACACATATTATGCGATTTACAAGCACACGAAGCCAAACTATTAATATCCTCTTTATAATAACAAAAATTATTTTTCATCAACACTTCAGGCAATACCAATTTTTTGCAAGCCAACTTTATATTTTTTTCCATGTTTTATTATGTAATCTAAAAAAAAAATACATAATTAAAAAATTTTACCAAAATAATAATAACCAAAAATATTTCTTAGTTCGACATAAATGTGACAAGCATTTAAATTACAAAATACACATTGAGGTGAACATTCACAATCAGCAATTTTACATAAAGCATCAAAAACAAAATTACGTTCTTTACAAATCACTTTAAGTAACGTTGTTGAAATCCCAATTTTTTTTGAGACTTTTTTACACTTTTCAAAAGTCTCTTCATTTAACCACCAACCTTGAAAGAACAAATGTCCAAAACTTTCTAATAAAAGTTCTTTTTCAATTTTAAAAATTTTTTCTTCAGAATATTTTTTCAGTTTTTCAGGTTTTAATTTTCGCACTTCTTTTACAAAATTGACAAATTCTTCTTGAGTCATTTCTTCTTGAAACAATTCTTTAAGATGATAATCTTCCAAACTATCTTCTTGAAACAATTCTTTAAGATGATAATCTTCCAAACCATTTTCCAAACAGTGCCATCCATTTATAGAATTCAAATAAGTTTGTCTTATACATTCTAGAAGAAGATTGCCGTAACGAAAAGCATTGTTGTCGCGATCAATAACAGCAAACCTTCCATCTTTATTTTTAACAATTTCAAATTCACAAACCACAACCATTTTTTTATTATGTAATCTAAAAAAATACAATAAAATGATTAAAAAAATGACAATAAAATTTATTTAAAAATGATATTATTGATGACAATTTTTTTTTCCACATTCATTGCATAAATAAGTTTAGTCTTTTGACATTCTTTATGATGACACAATTCTATGTATTGACAAATTGTTGGTGTTGTTGCCATAATGCTGTTTGTTGGTCGAACTATTATTTTTACCATTTTTTTATTATGTAATCTAAAGAGAAAAAAAATTTAATCAAAAAAGGTACTCAAATATTCCATTGTTTTTAAAAAAGAAAGTTGTAATTCTTCGCGAATACGTATTGTTTTTTCAGTCTTGTTGACAAAAGAAAAATGTTTCATTATTTCTTTGCGAAATTCAGGGACATTTTTTTCAATATACTCAAACATAGCCAAATCTCTTTCTTTTTGTTTTTCTTTATCTTCTTCTACCTCTATTTTAAGCCATTCAATCTCTTTTTGATTTGTCGTAAATAATTTGTACATGGCTTGATAATACAGTTGCAAAGTTCTCAATCTGTTTATAAAACCATCTTTTTCAGCATCTTTTCGTATTAAACGGTTCAATTCGTCTACTGCTTCATTGTTGTCGTGAAAATTTTTAAAATCATCACCATATTCAACAAAACATTTTACTATTTTATATTCAGCAGCAACATCTGCGTTACGTTTATCCAACTTTCTATATTTATGAGAGATGTATTTTCCACATTTATAATCTCGAAAGAAATCCATATTTTTTATTAGTTTACCTAAAAAAATACAAAAGTTATTAAAAGTATAAAAAAAAATCAAGTTACTCGATATAAATATTTATAAGAAGAAGCGTAAAACAATTTTTAATTGTTTTTTTAATATTAATCTTTCTTCGTGCTTTGAAATGTAATGAAAATTTTTCATGTCCACGTTTACTTTCATATAAGAGAACAAGGCTTCATCTCTTCTTGCAAATTCTTCCTTTTCTTTTTTTACAATAAATTCGTCTTCTTCAATTGCAGCATTGCAAGTGACAATCATGAAATTGAACATCTCTATTAAAAATTGACGTATATTGAGATATTTTTTGATGAGCTCGTTATTTTTATCTATAATTTCTGTTATTTTATCAAGTTGTCCCACTATACCATCTTGATGTTCGTCATTAGTTAAAAATTCTTTAACAATAACAAAATGAAAATAAAAAACAGGTGATAATTCTTCCAAAAACTCCCACAATTTCCGTTCAGAATGATGTAGTTTGTAACATTTGGTAATCCATTTGATGCGATCTTCAGACCATTTTTCATTATTCATTTTTTAATTAATCTAAATCTAAAAAAAATAAAAAAAATTATACAGATAAATGTTTAAATTCATAATTTAAATCGTTATTACATTCAATATGTTTATAACTAAAAGTTAACAATTCTGAAAAAATTTTTGCAATAGTTTGTAAACTCAATATATAATTATAAACACTACTATTCTTTTCCATTTTTATAGAATCCATAAATAATTTTTCTCTACTACCACAATCAAGCTTAATTTTAGAAAAAATATCCAAATAACAATCTAGTTTATTTAAACTCATAACTTGAATTGCTTGCATAAAAAAACTCTTCATATCATTAACATCTTTGAGCACATTACTAAATGAGTCTGTTTGATACATGTTAACATAAGCGAATATTCTTGATAAACGCCCATATTGTTTTTCATCATGTTGAAAAATACTATCCCAAGTAAAGCGTGTAGGCCAACAATCCATTTTTTATTAGTTTTTCTAAAAAAATAAAAAAATAAAAAAAGAAGAAATGACATAATTTTTACTAATCTAAAAAATAAAAAAATTTTACAAAAAAATATTTTACAAAAAAAAATTATTTTCCAGTGGAACCAAAACCACCCTTTCTTTCTACATCTTTAATCATTGACATTTTTACTTGTCCACAAAAACACCCATCAAATTCTATTACATTTTTTTCAGCTTTAAACATTTTTACAAATCCCATTTGAGCGATGGCATCTCCACGTTTAAACACAACATTTTCTTCAGAATGATTCATCAATAAGACTTTAATTTCGTCTTTATAATCGGCATCTATTATGCCTGGAGCATTGAACACTACCACACCATGTTTAAAAGCAATACCTGATTTTGAATATATTTGTCCTACTAAATTTGAATCCATTTTATCTATATACACTCCAGTATTTACTAAAACACGTTGATGGGGTTGAAGTATAACATCCTTTGAGCTTCTCAAATCAAAACAAGCACTTTCTTTTGTTTCATAAAAAGACCATTCATGAATATCTGTAATTTCAAGTGATTTAAACTCTTTATTTTCCATTTTATCTATCTCGCTGTCTTGTCCAAAAAGATGATAACCTCAAGTTGTTTTTCCACTCTTTTTATATAAAATAGTAGTCATAACAACATTATCTCTATCATTAAAAACAGAATTAAAAGTGTAAAGTACAAAGTTTAAAGTTCATCGTACCACACATTGAACTTTAGACTCTTGATTAAGGGATTAACATTTTTCTAAAAAACTTGTTTAGTACTTGTTTTTTTTTAATCTCTCTTTTCAACTGAAATAGTATAAAAAGAGTTCATTTCCATTTCAAAGTTCATTCACAACACAACAAACATCAAAAAATGACAGAGTTTGAAATTGTTTACTGCAATGATAACAACTATGTTAAATTTGCAGATCTAGCAGCTGCAACTTTGTGGCTCATTGAATTTAAAGAAGAAAAAAATGTGAAAGAAAAACAATATTCTACTGTTCCTCTTAAACCGTTGGCCCAATTTAACTTTAATAAAAAAGAATTGATTTACAAACAAAAAAATGAGGGTTGTGAAATCTTGTTACCATGGCGATATAGAGAAATGTGCGAACTCAACAAAACAAATTATTTGTTGAGATGCGAATTGAAATTGACTAAAGACGACAACACATTTAAAATGAACAAAGGCGAACTCACTTATAATGCGGTGTTTAAATTCAATCATAACAAAATGACCAAAAAAGTATTGGAAAGTTTGATGATGGCTATGGAAGAAGCTCAAAACAAAGCCTATAGGCAAGTAGCTTACCCTAAAACTCGCATATTAAAAACGATCGATTTTAGCAATTTTAGTATACGATTAGCCAAAGAAGAAGACGAAATTT
Source organism: Hydra vulgaris (assembly GCF_038396675.1). Taxonomy (NCBI): domain Eukaryota; kingdom Metazoa; phylum Cnidaria; class Hydrozoa; order Anthoathecata; family Hydridae; genus Hydra; species Hydra vulgaris. The sequence goes on from NC_088920.1 coordinate 29,008,796, forward strand.
ATACTACAGAATATGCAAGACAGTTGGCTATAGAACCCTCTTTTCATAATTCGTTAATTAAAAATGGCGTTTCACGAAATTTAAATCAAAATTTAAAAAGAGCTTCTCTCGAGCTTGCTGAAATTGAAACAAAAAAAACCAAAGTCGAACCAGAAGTACCAGAAGTACCAGAAGTACCAGAAGAAGAAGAATAATTTTTTTTTAAAATAAAAATTTTTGTAATTTTTTTGAATTAAAAAACCTGTTTAATATCAAAAAACTTGTTTTTTTAATCTCTCTCTTTTCCTATATAAAGGGTGAAAAAAACAAAACACTAGTTCATTTGTGAAAGAGAAAATGACTAGCAAACAACTCGACGAAAGTCTTATCAAAGCTGTTCAACTTTTTTATCCAGATAATGAATTACATCCTATGTTGTTTGAATTTCACCATTTAAATAACACGTATGAAGAATGGCAAGACATTATCTTTAAGTATTTAAAAAATTTTAACTTGGAATTAAACTTGGAAGAAGAAAAATTTAAGGATTTATATTATATTTTTATAGCTAAAGACTATGAAAATAGACTTGATTTGTTTGAAAAACCATCACGACGTTATATGAATTTTGTAGAACAAGCACCATCATGGAGAACAAACATGCTCGAAGTATGTCGTCTGATAAACGATGATTTTTTAAATGTTATCAAAACAAGTGTAGAAAAACAACACGAAGAATTAAAAAAACAACTAGAAGACTTTCTTAAAGTATATAAACTTTATTACAAATCAAAAAACATGGAAAAACAAACTTCGTGGAAAAGCAAACTTAAACCCACTTTAAAGTATTATTTTTTGTTTCCTTATCTATCTAACAAATGGGAATATGATCAGTTGAAGAAAAATTGTAAACTGTTAAATTATGTTGTTCCAGCTTGCATGGACCCACTCCCTTGTTTTTCGTTTGACGATAAAGTTTTTCATAATGGTTATTATACCTTATACACACCCGTTCCTATTTATGAATATTTTATACAAAAAAAAGTACATCAAGAAGGAGATAAAGTGTACATTTACAAAGCCTTTGAACGTTGCAATTTTCACGAAAAAAGTTTAATAGAAATGTTTCCCACAGCTCAATCGTTTTCTTTCTTTAAGAGAAACTTTAACATTTCAAAGATTTTATACAGAAAAGAGGACGAAGTTTATAATTATGAAAACGACAAAATCATATAAAACAACCTACTCACCAAACGAATCATTACACCAAATATTATGTGACTGCGGAAGAAGGATTATAAACAAGACAATTTTTTTTTATTTTTTCAATCTCAAAAAGTTGATATACAAGATTATTTATTTTAAATATATTTTCAAAACATTCACAAGTGTCTTTTTTTAATATGTAAATACATTGAATGTTGTCTTTTATAAATTTAATAAAATTAAAATATTCATCGTCATAAACGTTGCCATTTATTGTAAATCCGTTTACATAATCTTCCAAATACAATGAAAACATCAATGTTTCATATCGAGGGCAGTGATGACAAGCATTTGTTTTATCTTTGACATTTGAAAAATGTTCCAAGCATTTATCTTCGTTATTGACATACATAGGCAAAAGAGAGATTTTTGGAAAGAACCACTGATTTAAATCAAACGAGAGTATTTTAAGCTCATTTATCGCATTTAACACATCTTTTTCCATGCAACCACCTTTATAAAATACAAAGTTTCGTTCATATTTTGAAAATTTTTCTTTTAAATAATCGATCACAGATGCGCAAAATATGATTTCACTTGTGTATTTAAAACTAGGATAGTACTCTAACCCATGTATGTTGTTTTGACAGTAAAAAAATACTTTTTTATATTTTTCATCTAATTTGTGATAATTAACACACGGAATGACTTGCGTGTGAAAATATGTTTTATCACCGATGGATCGTAAACACAATTCTCTAACACAATTTTTTCCCCACTGATGTCGTTCAGTGTTGGTTATAAAACACGAATACAACCACAAACTAGAAAAAAAAATGCTTTTTTATTAAAAAAAGAAGCGTATTCTTTTAATAAAACGAATAAAAAAGTATAAAAAAAACAAATTTTTTTAAAAATATTTTTTTTTTACATTTTTAATTAAAAAAAATGAATCGCGTTGATAGCATCATTAAAAAAAACTCACAACAATTGCGCAGTGTGCGCGCTCGATGAAGTATCTAAAAGATATAAATATTACGAACACAAGTCTGGAAATTCTTCACCTTCTTCGGATTACGTAGAAGAAGAACATTTTACAGATAAAAATTCGTTTGAATTTTCAAAATGTACTCAAATCTAAAAGGATAACATTAAACTCTTACAATTATGAAAAATGTTTTAAAAACAGCGAATTTAATAATTTACTCGAAAATCCTCAACTTTGTTCTGTTCATACAACTACTTTGATGATTTGAAAGAAACCTATGGCGAACCTTATGTAATAGAACTCTATAAAACCAAGCTTACTCTTTTGCTGCTAGAAAGAAAAATCAAACCACCTATGATTCTAACATAAGGCGATCAAACTGACGGTTTTGTGGATACGTTTACTTCAAAAGTAATACCTACCATTACTTCTTTTATAGAAAAAATAGATGATGCTTTTAAAAAAAAGTGTGTAAAAGAAACATTGAAGGAATTATAAAGGAAAAAGAGCGCCAATAAAAAATCTTTTTTTTTTAATATATTACACGCTGTTGTAACACTATTTATTGCGAGTTTTTTTAATTTAGAAAAAGAAGAATAAAAAAAAAATGGCTACTGATGATTCTTTGTCTCGTTTTTTTAAAAATTCAGAATTTAAAAATTATTTTATAGGAATATATGCTTTTGACGAACTAAGTCAAACAAAAACACACATTCATATTATTCAACAAATGAAAAAAAATGGTTCCTTTATCATTTACAACAATGAAACTACAAAAGACGCAGGTCAACATTGGAGAGTGTTGATGAAAATAGACAAGGGTCATTTTTTTTGTTTTGATAGTTTAGGTGAAGAAAGTGTATTGCAACAAATTCCAATTCATTTAAGATTTAATAAATATTTGTTTGAAGCAGTAGAAGAAGTGAATAGCAATATACAAATCAACACGATTAACATTAACTACAACGAAATTGAAATTAATTCTTATATACGACAATCCAATCATTTTCCTACAGAATGGACAGCAGAAAATCGTGAATTTTATTGGTTTACCAAATTTATTTTAAAATATAGCGAAATTACTGGTAATCAAAATGTATTTTTTTCATACAATAAATTTCCTTTTCAATGGAATGATAGTAGTTTATGTGGTGCATTTGCCGCTTATTTTGTAGCTCTAATCTCGCAGCAAAATGTATTATATACAGATCAAATATATTTACCTTCGTTGTGCAGACTGTTAAACCATTATTTTTTTGAAGTAACAACGCTTCATGCCTCTTCACTAGTTCAAATAAATCTTTATTCATTTTTTCAGTTTATTAAACACGAACTCTTTCCACACCTTGATAACACTGCTAAACAACTGTTTGAAAAAGACATGCAGTTGCATTTTTATATGAAAAAACAGGAAAATCTGGAACGTGATCTTTTGTCTATGAAAACAAAACAAATTCCTTTACATTATGATATTTACGAAAAACAATTATTAGCTCAAAATGCTGCTAAAAGATTTTTAAAAGATGCAGGATTCTTAAGAACAAATTATGAAGGTACGTGGGGTAAGTTATCCCTATTGGATATTCAAGCCATTCCAGCTGTGATGAACGAGGAAAACATTTATTACATGATGCAAAATGAAATGGATAGAATTTACGCAAACAATTATACGCGATTAAAGACTGCCAATCAATTTTTAGATGTACCTATTGATGATGTCATGACTAAAAAAGAAATAAAAAGGCAGATTGCTCTGAATTTAATATAAACAGAATGAAGAGAACAGCACACACGCTATTAGAAGAAATCGTAGAAGAAAAATGCACCACGTGCAACGGATATGGTGAACTGTTTTTCGTTGTTTTAAAAGAAAAAAAATCAACATTTGTTAAAAAACTGCACTATCCACGTTGTAAATCAAGAAGTATGGATTTTTAATACTGTTACCAAAAGATCTGCAAAAATACATCTTTATAAAATAAATTGTTTAACTTGCAAAGAAAAAAAATTATTCTAATAAAACGATATAAAAAGAAACGAGAACAAGAAAAAAGAAACAATTTGTTATATGTACATATTTATTCATTTAATGAATTAATATAATATTTTACAACTTTTTTTTTAATATACTTCAAACACTTTATCCGGAGGCATATAAGGGTTGGCAGGTTTTGTAACAACAGGAACAGGAGGCGTTTTTGTTTTTTTTCCTTTACACGCTTTTTTTATAATTTATAAAAGCGAACCCACATGCAATGCGTTAGTTAAAATTTTATGCGTGATAAAATAGGCTAATCCTCTTCCTCTTCTGCGTATTCTCTTTCTATGACTTTTACGTCTTTTTGATCTCAAATATCTTTTTCGCTTAAAAGCCATTTTTGTTGACAATGCTCAACATAAACTAAAAAATGTTTCAAAGGAAGTTTAAAAGTTTCAAAAGGAACTTCTTCATATATAAACTCAATAATAAATTCATCGTTGAAACGTGTTACTTTAATAATTATTCCCCGTTGGTAATGATGCGTCAATGAAAAATCACCCTTTGCTTTACTATTTGTTTTAAACAGTGAAATATAAAAATCTTGTAATTTTGCAAACGTTAATTTTGCAAACCTCTCTAAATAATCATTCATTTTTTTATGTCTGCTTCTTCGAGTTAATTTTGCAAAGCTCTCTAAATAATCATTCATTCTTTTATGTCTGCTTCTTCGAGTTGCCAAACATTAAATGTCTCTTTAATAACATCAACAAAGTCTTCATAATTCATTTCAAATGTGGAACAAATGTGGTTGATTTCACCATAAAAAAATTCAATATTGGATTTATTATTATCACGAGTTACATTGATTTGTTTACTTGCATCCAAACGAAATACTAATTTTAAATCGCCTTTAACATGTTTTAAAATTTCTCTAGCTTCAAACATGTGGAAGCTTCTACATTCATAACTGTGTTATAAAATTCGTTTAAACAAGTTTTAAACTCCATTTTTTTTTTTGTTTATTTTCAAATGAATATTTTTTCTTCAAATGAATTTTTTTTATTTCAAAACAAACAAATTTATAGTACTTTTTTAAAAAAAAACAGAAAATACACTATCAAATATTTTTTTTATCAATATATTTTTGGTATTTTATTACCAATATAAAAAACACCGTCATATACATGTGATATGCTATATATTTTATTTATAATATCAAAATCTAATATAAATCCACCAAAAAAAGTAGATGTTTTTGTGTGTCCATTTTCTTTATCTCCGCTGATAATTTCAACAACACCGTTTTCATATTCGTACGTAAGAATATAATCGCCATAAGCACTTGTGTCTGTACGTAAATTTTTGAGCTTTTGACTCTGTTTTTCATTATCTTTCAATAACCAAAGACACTCTTTAATATTTTCTTCAACATAATCTCGAAATTTTTGCACAAAACATTTGTCACAATATTTTTTAATGTGACTTTTTCTTTTGGCGTGTTTACACACTATTGAATTCATTTTCTTTTGTAAATGAACGTTTTTACAGAATTGAGCTATTTTATACATGTTTTTTAATCCGATTAAACTATAGTTTTAAACAAATCACCAATTAAAGGAATACCTCCTAATAGGTTGCCAAGAAAACCTTTACCACACTTTCTATGACTCGTTTCGTCCTTTACCAATTAAAGAATGATAAGGTCTAGGATTAGGTTTCGATTTTCGATGAACAAAAATATATTCTTTAGCATTTCTATGCCCTCTATGTCTTCTATGTCTCATTTTTTAATAAATATTTCTGTGTTTATCGCGATCTACTTTTGTTAAAACAAAACGATATATCGGTTTTCCTACTCGATTCATTTCGCGATTTTGTTTATTATTTATATACTTGCTTTTTGTTTTTCGATAACACATCAGTGCTTTTCTACAATATTGACGCTTTATTTTTTTTAAATTTTTCTTAACTCTTCTACGTCTTAGAGTTCTTAGTTCTGTATTATTGGGATCAGTTAACTCGTTTTCATCAAAAGAGGTCCTATCAAAAAATTCAAAAAAAGCATCCCTATGGAAAGGGCCATTTTCCATCTACTGTATATTTGGGTAATTTAGATGTATATTTAGGTCTCAAATTGCTTTTATAAGAAGGTGTTGAAAATAAATTCCGTCTTACAATCATACGGGAAAAATCAATATCATCTGCAGCCATTTTTGTCTTTTTTTTTTAACTTTAACTTTTTTGACTTTAACTTTTTTTTGACTTTAACTTTTTTTCGACTTGTATTTTTTTATATATTTTTTTTTTTTTTTACAATATAAAAAACATAGTGTCACCCTGACACAACCTTACTTATTCTGTCTTTACTTTATCTTAGTAGGCCTACTTACTTGTGTTTTTTTCTTACAGTCTTTATTTTTTTTTTATACGGCCGTATTTTTTCTTACTTACTTACTTAACCTTACTTAGTCCTTACTTAACTTACTTAGTCCTGACTTAGTCCTTAGCCTGCTTACTCACACACTCGTTCTCACATCACTAATTCTTTCGAGTTAGTGTTTTCACTCGACACACTCACTAATTCTTTCGAGTTAGTGTTTTCACATTGAACTTTCTATACTTTCTAGACGCACTCACTAATTCTTTCGAGTTAGTGTTTTCACATTGAACTTTCTATACTTTCTAGACGCACTCACTAATTCTTTCGAGTTAGTGTTTTCACATTGAACTTTCTATACTTTCTAGACGCACTCACTAATTCTTTCGAGTTAGTGTTTTCACATTGAACTTTCTATACTTTCTAGACGCACTCACTAATTCTTTCGAGTTAGAGTGTTTTACATTAAACTTTCTATACTTTCTACTACCCTCAACGAGAATCGAACCCACGACGGTCTAATGGCATGGCGTTTGAAACATAGTGCGGCGAGCGAATGCACTATGCTACGTCGACGTATTGGTTCATAAAGTTTTGAATTTATTTAACATGTTGTTTTAACACTTATCACAGAGTTTTTTTCTTCGCAGTGTTTTTAAAAAGTTGTTTACTCCGTATTTTAATCTTTTTAATCTTGTTCATAAAAGCGTTATTATAACTTTCTAAATTTAACTAACATGACACAGCATTTCTTTTCATTGAATAAAGTTGCATCACTTTAGCTTTTATTTCGCGTTAATCTGTAGAGATTAAATTTTATACATAAAAAGCGTGTTTTTTTTGTTAACAAAATCAAAAATGACAAAAACATTAACAAAACGTTCGATTAAAAAAACAAAATATTTTTTTAACGATGAAGTCGTCGGAAAAGAAATAAATTTTAAAGAAAACGAACTATCTTTAGAAGAAGAACCAGAAATCATAAGCGATGACGATTCGGTTATAATAATAGAAGATGAAGACGCAATATTGGATTTTAATATTTTTATAAACGACCCAGACAAAATAGACTTTGTCGTAAAAAATCAAACTGTTGAACCTCCAAAAGAAAAAGAAACCTCCTCTGAAAAAGAAATAGACGAAGCTCCATTAGAATTTGCAGAAGCACCGGTCAACAAAATAAAAGTTTGTTTTTTAATATTTTTTACACTTTTTCATTATTTCTTTTCTTTACACATAAGATTTTTTTATATATTTTTTTAGAAAAAAAGCAAGTCATATAAACGACGCAATGCTATAAGAAAACTAAATTATTTAATAAAAAGAAATGTTTACAATTTGTAAATATATTATTTTTGTCTATTTTTTCGTCGTATATTTGCTTCTTTTAATTGATGTTTAATATCGACATAGGATTCAGCAGTATGAACCCAACGTTTTATTCTTTTGCCAACTCTTCCAAGTTTACGATTTGTTTTATTATCTTTATATCTGTTATTTGTTCTTCGTAAACACGATAATATTCTTTTACAATTGTTCGGTAAATACTGATTTTCAGTCTGTGTCGATGTCATTTTGAACTTTGTTTTCTACTTGTTTGTGTTTGAACTGCTTTTTTTGTTCTAGGAACTGTTGTTTTTGTACGTGCCATATTGACAGTGTTTAATGATCTAGGAGTATACCTTATTTTAGGCATTTTATAAAAAAAATGATATTTATAACTATTTATAATTATTACAATAAAATAAAGAGTATTTATTTCTAAATAAACCTATTTTTTTTAGTTTTAATAATGAGATATATAACAATAAACAATATAAAATATGAAGTGTTTAGCAATACTATCAACCGATCAAATTTTTCATTATTCAAAATGAAAAAAAAAAACCCATCAGTCTAGTACTTCCATTGACGCAAAAAGAGGTAATTGTTTTTTATGGTTTTTTTTCATTTTTATAAGAAAAATTATTATTTTTTAAAATACTATTTTTTTTTCTAGAAAAAGAAATGCAAAAACTTAGAGACTTTAAAAACTTTGTCAGACAAAATTTTGTAGATGAAACAAGATTTTCACGCACTCGTCGTAAGTTTTTTTTAACTTTACTATTTTTTCTTATTAAAAAAATTCATTTTTTAAAAAAATATTTTCTTTTTTTAGATAATCCCTATCCACGTTCACCACCATCACCATCACTACTATCGCCACTATCACCACTATCACCACGTTCGCCACCACAAACACCACCAGAACCCAATAGGGAAGTAGGTCCTTCTCACTGGGACTACTCTCCTAGTAAGTTAAACTTGAACCTTTTTTTTATTTTATTAAAAAGTATAAATATTTTTTAATATCCCCTTTGTATTACTTAGGAGTTCCAGATCCTGAAAATACAGAAAGCGAAATTTTATGAGCTTTTGTATATATTTTTTTATAGAAAAAAATTTTTTTTTAGTTGTTATTACTATTTTGTTATTACTATTATATATATTATACATTATTATTTTTTTGTTTATTACTATTTTAATATTTGTCGTTTTTGTTAAATTTAAAATTAAAAGAGTGTAACTTTTTCTTTATATTTTTTTTGCTTATTTGAATTTTTACATTTTTTATTACAATATTTTTTAATACAATAGAATTTTACATCATTTTTTAATACAATAGAAAAAAAATGTACAAACAAATAATAAATACAATTTCAAAACAATTAAATCACCATTGGAAACAATTAGCGATTGATCTACACTTTAAAAGACACATTATTAAAAAAATTGACGTGAATTATATAAAAAACTTTGACAAAATTAAAAAAATTTTAATTCTTTATTTAACGCAACACAAAAGATGAAAAAGAGCTTTAAATAATTATGTAATAACAAGATGGGAAATTGAAACCGACAAGCAAGAACTTTTATTTAATTTATTACAATGTAAATTAGTTTTATTTAATATTTAATGTTTTTATATTTTTTAGCATAAAATAATGAATTTTACACGATTAAAACTAAAAATAGCACAACATTTACAAACACATTGGCAAACGTTAGCCGAATATCTGGACTACAAAAACCGTGATATCGTATGCATACAAACTGATTATCGTGATACTAACGAAAGAATGATGAGACTTTTAAATTTAATTTATAGAAAGAAAAGGAACCGAATTCGAAGCAGCTCGTGCTTTATATGATGCGTTATGGACATGTTCAGTTGACATGACAACAAAACAAAATAATTTAGAACTATTAAAAAATATAGAAGAAACTATGAAAATAATTGAAAACTATATATTACAATAATTTTTTTATAATTTTTTTGTAATTTTTTTATTTTTTTAGCAAACTAATATATTTAAAAAAAATGAAACAATACGTCAAAAAATGTGGATGGTAAGTTTTGTCATTTGTTTTTTCTTTGTTTTTTTTTTATAATTTTTTTATATTTTTTTCTTTTCTTTTAGTTATGTAGATTATATTAACAAAGAGAGTCTTTGCTATCACGAGTTGTTATTGACAAAAGAAGAAGAACAAGATTTGGAAGAACTTATGGAAATGGAAGAATTAACGGAGGAAGATTATGAAAAATATTTCATCAATGAGTACAAGAAATGGAAGAAGAAGAATCAGATGATATTGAAGAACTTAAATTACAAATGTTGGAAGAAGAAATGGAAAAAGAAGTGGAAGAAATAGAAAAAGAAATGCATGAAATCTTAGATGAAATGGATTGGGAACAATACGTTATAGACGTTATGAATAAAATGGACAACTTACCAGAGCTTTATTTATAATTTTTTATTTATAAATATATTTTTTTTAGTCAGATAAAATAACAAGCATCACTTTTTAAATAATAAACTCGACAACAAGAACACCATGGTTTGAAATTGCTTTTTATCATAAACTTTTTATCGTATTGCAGCATAAGACGAACTGTTGTAATAAAATGAGATCACTTTATTTTGTAATTTTTTTTCATAAGGTATTTCATCATAGACGAACTGTTGTAATAAAATGAGATCACTTTATTTTGTAATTTTTTTCTTTTTTTTCAACAACTAAAAAAATCAATAATAATGATGATTATGAAGATATGTTTCCTGGGTTTGGTGATTATTTAAACGAAGAAGAAAAAGAAATAGAAAATATAACTTTTAACAATATATTTGAAGAAGAAGAATTTATTGAAAAGAACCTTATTTATATTTTTATTCTTTTATATGTTTTATTGAGCAATTTTGTTTATTTATTAATTCTTTTATGTTAAAAAAGACATGTATATTTTTTTATATTTTTTTATATAAATAAATGTTTTTTTTTCAGCAACTAATAAAAAAAATGTCAGCCAACATATATCCTTGCTGTTTTTGCGACAAAGAATTTTGATCTGCAAAAGAATTTTTCAGCATCAAGCAGATCTTCTACAAACAATACTCCCACGAATGTTTCACCTGTAAAAAAAAGGTACAAGATTTGTTAAACCACGAATGTGATTACGAATTTCTAGATATACAAAAAATATGTTTTTTTTGTAATACCAAAATCGATGATCAAGATTATTATGAGCACTCTGTCATCTGCTTTCAATATTATAAAGAGCAACAAAATCGTTATTTGAACCAAGTCGTTCAAGACGAAAAGAAAAATTTAAATTATTTGAATCTTTCTATGAATCAAATCATAGTTAAAATCAAAAGTATTGAAGAAAAAGAAATTAAAAATCTAAAAGAAGAAAACGACAAACTTCAACAAACTCTAGCAAAAACGAACCAAGAAATGGCAGAATTAAAAAGTCTCTGTTATGACAACATGTTGGTTTTAGCAAATCAACAAGATACAGAACATCTCAAACAAGAAATAACAAAACTTTATCATATTGCAGAAGAAAATAGCACAGAATTCTTAGCTTTAAAAAATTCCATTCAACAACCTAAAGAAGTCAAGGTAATTCAACACGTTTTTAAAGACACGCAATTGATCAAACTCGATCAAATGAATCTCAGACTGTTATCAGATGAAACATTTTATTTCAGAACCCATTTACACATCAGAAGGATACCGTTATCGAATAAAAGTGTATACACGAAGTACCGTCATCAACGATCTAGCCATTTACTTTCAATTGTTAAGAGGTGACTTGGACGATGGTTTACAATGGCCTTTTACCAAAAATGTTAATATCACCTTGAGAAATAAAGAACAATTTTTTACTACGTACTACTACCAACAATAATTATCTTCAACTTTTAGACGACAGTTCATTTGATAAACCTACCACTGAATATAATGTGGCTGTTGGTTATAAGAATTTTATTTCACACGAAGAACTAAAACCATTTATTATTAACAATAATTTATTTATTACGATTAGTATACAATAACATATTTTATGTAAAAAAAATGTATTTATCCTATTTTTTAAAATGTTTTTTTTTGTACTTTATCTAACATTATTAACCCTTATTTTTTTTTAGATTAACTAATAAAAAAAAATGAATACCATTGATATATTCAGAGAAATTAGTTTGGAACTAACAACCAACAACGTGCAATCTATCAAATTCTTACTCAGAATACCATTAGGAATCAAACAAACTTTAAAAAATGGTTTGGATATGATAGAATACTTTAAAGATCATACTATTCAAAGTGAACATGGTCATCTTTACGAATCATTAGAAAGTAAATTGGAATATCTACTTGTATTATGTAAAACAATTCATCGAAATGATATTTTCAACAAATACAAAAATAAAATACCACGTCTTCCTAGTTACGAAGAATGCGTTGTTAATAATCCACCTGTATATGCATATCCAAGTGCAGTTGTAGAAGCAAAACAACAAGAACTATTTCATTTATATAATCCAAAACCAGCTAAAGCACCTGAATGTGCACAAGAATTCATTTAACTCTTTTTTTTTTAGGAAAAAAAATTTTTTACTTGTATAACTTTTTTTACTTGTATTAACTTTTTTTACTTGTATAACTTTTTTTACTTGTATTAACTCCATTTGTAAACTTTTTTTTTTTTTTTAGACAACTAATTAAAAATAATGGGAAGCAACTGGGGAAATATTAGAAGAATACTTGATAAAGAAGAAATTACACTTCGTCACTTTTTACAAAGACTTCATCAACAAATGGCACGAGAAAAAAAGTTTATAGAAATAGACAAAGAAACAAGAAAAGCTAGTCATTATTTAGAATTCAACATTCTTTCTTATATTAAAAACTTTGAAAAACAAACAGTCATCTGGTTTAGTCCAGAAGAACGTCATTTTTCTTATTATCAATTTATTTTCGACAGTTTTAGTTTGAATCACTTTAACAGATTTACCCGTGAAATTCAATCACAACTTAGCTTGAAAGATTTGAGCAAAAGAACTTTGGCTTATCGACGAATTTATTTAGAATTTCAAGAGTTGCAAAAGAAAATTATTTCTTTATTTGATAAAACCAAACTACCACATAGCAAATGGAAAGATAAAGATAATATTCGTTTGTTATTTTACAGCTTTCATTCCATTGTTGATTTTGAATTTGATTCCTATTTTAATATTTTTAATAATCGTTTATTATTTTTTAATCTTCAAAGAGAATATCTTTACAAATTATTTCATATACTTTTCACAGAAATATCTTATTTTGCTGATCCAAATAAACAACTGGAAATACATTTAATACGAAAATTATATCGTTTAATCATGGAATATATAAATTGGTCACAACAACAATATTTTTATACTATTGAACCTTGTTTTATTCATTTTCAAATTGTAAAACACTATTTTTAATTTTTTTTAATTTTTTTTTTAGTTAACTAATAAAAAAAATGCAAAGAAGTAAGCACTTTTATGAATACGACATTATCCACATTGTGAATTGGTTTACATCCGAAACAAAAAATAACATGGATGTAGACTTGAAAACGTTAAAAGATTTGTGTAAAAGAAAATTGGCATATAGAAGAATTAAAATCGAATTTGAATTATTAAAAGAACAGCTTGGAAATTTATATATTTATGATGATGAAAACAAATCTTTTTATATTTGTGACTTTTCTTATGATTACGACATTAGTTGTTTATTAAATCATAATTCATTTTATTGGGTACAAAGAAAAATTATATATCCTTTATACGAAATGTTTAGATCGCACTATAATAATCGTTATATTAAAAATGAACAACTTGATTTTTTTTATAATTGTATTAGAAAATACATTCAATGGGCAATAGATCAATATTATTATATTCGTGAAAATAATTTTGTACATTATAATGATATCATTTTATATTTATAGACAAACTAATAAAAAAAATGAAATACGGTTACAGCAAAAGAAAGCCAAACAAAAAAGTGAAAAAACAAATGAAAGGTATATTTTTTTTCTGTATTTATTTTTATCATTAAAATTTTTTATTAATTCTATTTTTTTGTTTTTTTTACAGCCATGTATGCCTACTATTTTACAATAAATAAACATTCGTTAAACCACTCAGATACAATTAACCGAAGATACTTTTGTATTAAACAATGTGGCGTATGTCAAGCGTGCTACTTGAAAAAAAAATGATTAACTTTTTTATACAGAAATATATATTTTATTGCATATTTGTGTCTTTTTTTTTTATTGTATATTAATGTCTTTTTTTTATTCTTTATTTTTTTACTTTTTTATAACAATTTCTATTTTTTTCTAACATTCTTTTTCTTTAGATATAAATAAAAAAAATGAATTCAAATGAAAACTGGGAAGATGATCTCACTGATTCCACATTCGAGCTACCACCACCAAATATAAAATTTAAAAAAATGAATGCGAAATTAAAAGGATTAGCCTTCGAGAAATGCTTGGAAGACGAGCTAGAAAAAATAAACATTAATAAGAAAAAAACTTCTATAAACGAATATATAAAAGCGAACTTTTCTATTCACAAATCATAAACTTTTTTTAATTGAAATTTTTTATTGTACTTTTTTTATTAACATTTTTTTTTGTACAACTATTTTTATAAATAAAAATTTTTTTTTAGCTAACTAATACAATGTGTGGAAATCGCAATTGTACTGTCAAAAACACAATCCAATTAACTGGTGAAGAACTGATATTTGTCTTGATGTCTGCAGAAAAATATCAAAAATCATTTTTTGAAGAACTCGACATTTATAATCATTATGTCACCATCGGAAAACAATATTATCCAAACATGACATTTGAAAACTTTGTCAAAGAAAAATATCCTATTTTCAGAGAAAAAAATAAATCAATATTGTAACATTTTTTAACTGTAACAGTTTTTATAAAATAAAAAATTTTTTTGACACCTGATCTTTTTTTTGCGCGCATGCGCCACCTTTTTTTTTTTTTGAGACCGGGAAATTTTCATCACTTTCATTCGGTTTATTTCAACTTTTTTTTACACGGGCCGCGGTTTTAACGTTTTATTTTTTACACGGTCGGTGACACTGAATCTGAGTCTGACTCTTACAAGAATTGTAACTTACGTTATCATCACACAAGCTGTAGAAGAATCTAGACAGGAAACCACTTTAGATACAGAAGCTAGAGTGATACGAATGTCAAGCAATGGATCAACCAGTTTGTTGACAATATCAGGTAGAACGCAACAAGTGGAATAAAGAGATGAAATTTATGAAAAGCTCTTAGCAAACAATTCAGCTTTGTCTTTAGGTGATGTGACAAAGTCTGAACCATACAAGAGAGGTGTAGTTAAAGATTCGCCCTTATTATTAATACTATTAAAGACTCTACAAAAGTCACGAGAGCCTATTTTTTGAGATGAGACACGAGATTTCATGACCTGAGAATAGCGGGCTTTGGCGTTTGACAAAACCTTTTTACAATGGTTTCTAGCAGTAATCTAACAGTAATAACAGTCGTCTGTTTTCTGAAGAATTGTTTTGCTAATAGATATAGAAGTAACGGCTTTGATTGGCAATCGCAGCAGCACAATGTGAGGAAAACCATGGAGGAGAGTGAGGCTTGACCTGGTATTGTCGGGAGGGAACAAAAGATTCCATTCCATGCTGAATCCACGAAGTTATGTAAGAAGCACATTTGTCAACAGGAAGACAAAAGATTTCTACCCAAGGGCCATCACAAAGAAAATCACAGAAAGTGTCCCAGTCAGCTTTAAGATAGTTGTAAGAAGTACGATGGTAGTGAGATTAAGATGATGAAGAAGAATGAGATAATAGTTTTAGAGAGTGATCAGAAGTACCTAAGCGTGAATGTGGAGAAACTGAGCATTGCCTAGGATCAGAAACAAGACATAAGTCGAGTAAAGAAAGTAAATGATTCGGGTTGTCTGGAAAGCAAGTTGGAAAGTTGACTATTTGAGTTAGTGATTGAGAAAGGCAAAAGATGTGGGCTTTAATGCCTGCAGATTCACTGACACTAGAGCCAAGCCATTCAGAGTGGTGAGCATTAAAGTCTCTGACAACAGCTATGTTAGCTGATGGGTAAAGAGAGAGGACTTGGTCAATATGATCAGAAATAACATCAAAAAGAGTGCAGTCTTGAAATGAAGAAGAGCAATATAGAACAAAGAGAAAAGTGAAAAAGAGTGAAGTGGTGCTAAACAAAAGCACATGAAAGAATAGTCTGTGGATTCAAACCTAGTTTCACGACAAATGGGTGAACTCTTACGAATGTAAATGCCCAGGCCAAGCATGTGGCTATTGTAGTCTTAACAAATTAAAGGAAGATAACCATCAACACTAAGATCACAAGATGAGACAGCTGAACTCAAATTAGTCTCACAAAGAGCAAGTAGGTCTGGTGAACTTTGCAAGAGATAAGACTCAACAGAAGAAAAGTTACTTTGACGACCACGAATATTAGTGAATGATAGGTTTAGAAAACTTGGTGGTGATGATGGTTTTTTGTGTTTTATAGTTTTTGGTACTTAATTCATTTTTAAGTTTATTGAAGAACTTGACTCGAAGCATAGACAGTACTCAGAACACTGTTTAAGAGCCCAAGCATTTGCCTCATTACTAATAATAAATCCTAAGCCGTAACAAAGGCTCCAAATGTGGCCTCCACAATGCACACAAAAAGTACAAACAGGGACACCATCCATGCGCAACATGGCACTGTTAATACTTTGATATTTTTCAGCTGTTGATGGAATCAGTCTCTCTGAGAGCTACCAAAGAGTTCGGGAAATCTGACTACCAGCCTGCCTTAGAATCATAAAACTGAGTTTTAGAGCTGTACCCTCATTAGGAGATAATAGAATGAGTTGCCTAGTCGTAAAACAGAGACACAAGCAAAACCCATGCATTAAGTCAAGAAGATGCAGTATTCAATATCCTAAACTGGAAACAATGTATTAAAAATACATCTGCGCGAGCCTAATAGATGAAGAAGGGGTGCGAGGCTGGTCAACAGATAGAACCTGTTTACCCCTTAAGTCTTTGCCTTGGAGGCTTTCTACAAGACACTAGCCGAATGCATTTAACATCTGCCCAAGATGAGTATTTTAATTGAGACACTATCTCTAGCCTTTACTCAACCAAGAGCCCTAAGGCAGGGTATGTTTTAAGTTGGAGTTGGTATCTCCTAGCCTTTGGCTCAAAGGGCGTTTCCTACAAGGCAGCAGGGCATGAAGCCAATTTTATTGGGTTACATGTTACCAGTAGCAGGATAACCTGACCTGACATTCATTATTCTTCATTTTTTTCTTGTTTTTCCAAAAAAGCCTTACCGATTTAGATAAGCAAAAAAAGTGAGCAAGTGCTCACATAAATATGCTATAGTGTATACATATATATATATATATATATATATATATATATATATATATATATACAGTGTGGTAGTGGTGTAGTGGTAAAGCGCTCGCTTCATAAGCGAGATTTTCAGAGTTCGATCCCCACCACGTCCCTGGTAGTACTGCGCTCAACTTGTTTCTCCGCTGCGGCCTTGTTCGTCAAGGTTCGTTTTTCGGAGTTATAGAGTTGAGAGAGGATTTTAACCACTATTAAGTAGCCTCCTCATCTGTAGTGGCCTTCTCAGCTACCTTTAAGTCAACACTTATAATATTTTTTTTTTTTTGTCCTATGGTATAAATATTTACCTTAAGTAGACAGTTTCAATAATATATGTTTAGTATATATGTAGTTTTATATATACATATATATATATATATATATATATATATATATATATATATATATATATATATAGAGAGAGAGAGAGAGAGAGAGAGAGAGAGAGAGAGGAGAGAGAGAGAGAGAGAGAGAGAGAGAGAGAGAGAGAGAGAGAGAGAGAGAGAGAGAGAGAGAGGGAGAGAGAGAGAGAGAGAGTAAGTACGTGTGTATCTGGCTTTTTACGGCACCGATTTCATAGACAAAAACTGTGACCTTTGTTTTTCACAGCGTGCTCGAAGTCGGTGTGGTAAAGATGTATTTATTTGTCTTTTTTTTTTTAATTTTATATCAGTTTACACTTTATTAAAAAAGTAGAATGTTTTATCTTGACTAAATTATGGGTTTTTTTACGTGTAATAAATTTTTCAGTTTTTTTATTGCTATTTAAAATTTCCTTCCTGTTCTGGCACTGCATCGATATTGAAGGCATGTTGGTACATATTTGAAATTTTCCAGTCAACTGTATAGATCTATTTCCTATGTGCCTGTCAAATTTCATTAAAAAATATTCATGACCAAATACCGTATTTTTCGACCCAATGGAGGTATCATTTCCACCTCTTTTAGTGTTACTCTTACTGTTACACTTTATAAAACTGTTTCTGCTATTATTACTGTTACTTTTTGTTATAAATTCTGTTGTTTTTTTTACAGTTACCAGTGATTTTCATTCGGTTTTAAAGTTTCGTTTCTGTTCCGGAGGTGCATTAATATTGAAGGCATGTTGGTACATATTTAAAATTTTTCAGGCAACTGTATAGATCTATTTTCTATGTGCCTGCCGAATTTCATCAAAAAATATTCATGATCACATACCCTATTGTTCTGCGCAGTGGAGGTATGTATTTTCACTTCCGTTACATAGTGTTAGGGAAGGGGCGGTTTTTGACAGTGGAGAATTCAGTATTTTTGATTTTTTATTCATTATAATGATATATTTTATTAGAACTGTTACACAAACTTTTTTTAATAGCCTTTTACTACTAAGAATATTTGTGTTTTCTTTTTTTATAATTGTTAAATGATTTACACAAAAACAAACAAGTATAATTAAGGTGGTTATATATATATATATATATATATATATATATATATATATATATATATATATATATATATATATATATATTATTTTTTTTTTTTTGATGACT
Source organism: Hydra vulgaris (assembly GCF_038396675.1). Taxonomy (NCBI): domain Eukaryota; kingdom Metazoa; phylum Cnidaria; class Hydrozoa; order Anthoathecata; family Hydridae; genus Hydra; species Hydra vulgaris. The sequence goes on from NC_088920.1 coordinate 29,027,662, forward strand.
AACTCTTTTCCTCCACCAAAATTAGTTTAAAGGCAAAATTCTGCAAAATAAAATTTAAAATGCTAAAATTAAAATTTTTTAACACTATTTTATGATGATTCTGCATAAAAATCATTAAAAACAAAACAGCATTTTCTCAGCTTTTTCCATACCCATAATTTACCATATAGCCACCTTAAGCTATATATGATATATAAAAATTATACATATATTTAAAAATTTTTTTTATAGATTAATGGTGATTTTTTAAATTATTTGATTATGATTAATAGCCGACCCAATTAAATAGTAGTATTATGATTGTTGAATTTAATTTAGTGCATCATGGGACCTCACAAGAAAACAAATCTATTTTATGGTAAAGCTAAAACTTATTTAGCTTGTAATTTTCCAATACCAGCTCATTTTAATATTAGCTGTAGAAATGGACATGTACTGCATATATTTGCAACTAACAATGATTTATATAAAGTAACTGTAGAACTAATCGGTAAGTATTTTAACATCAAAATTTGTATAAGTCAGATTCAGCAACTAGTTAGAACATCAAAAGTCTTTGTAAACCATTTTTCACGAAATTCGAAACCATTTGTTGACATCTGCAACATGCTCTTTGCATACCAAATAACAACATCTGCTGTGGCACAAACATCGCAATCAATTGCAACCTCAATTGACTTTGCTACATGTTCTTTATTTTCTTCTCAACAAATCAGTGTTTCATCTGTATCAAATAGTGATCACTTATCTCCTTTATCTCGTCCTACTTTAAAAACCTCTTCTCATGAACCACTATCCAGTTTGAGAGCTGACCAGTTGAGTCCCAGAAAAAAGGTTATGAGAAAGAGATAAACCATTTTGGCAAACGAAATGGCAATTACAAAGAGAAAGCATAAAGAGGATATTAAAGGTTTAAGAGATAAGGCAAAGGCTAGACCATACAGACTTAAATATCTAAATCAAGTTATTATTCGTAAGAAAAAGATAATTTCTCAACTTAGAAAAAAGTAAAAGAAAAGTTTTTAAATTTACAGTTGAAAAAACTTCAAAATCAAATTTTTTGTTTGAAACAACAGTTGACATCCACGCAAAGAAAGTTTTCTTACCAAAAGGCAATGTTAAGCCAACAACTTGCTGAAAAAAATTCTGCAATTCTTGTACTGCAAAATGACATTCTGAATTTACAGGAAGAGTTGGAGGAGATTCAGCAAGTAACACAAAACACCAAAAATGAAAAATGCTACTCAACAGATATTAGGAGACTTATATATGGCTACCGATTTAGTCGAATTCCACATTGTACAACTGTACAACAAATGATGCGTGAGCTTGGTGTGCTTTCAGACTTACAGGCTGCTGAGATAGCATTTACAACAAAAGATCTGACACTTGGTTTTGATGCAACAACCCAGGAGGGTGTTCATGTAAATGCTGTGCACTTGACAACGGAATCAGTATGTATGGTTGTTGCTATTGATCAACTTCCTGGAGGTACAGCTTATGACTATCAGACATTGTTTTACAGCTGAACAAACTTTGCTACAAGGATGCAAAAGGTACTCTAACTAATCTGAGCCATTCTTTTACTTTAATATATTTAGTTTTCTGAATAAAATTTCGAGTTAAAATAAAATATTTTTATTAGTGCATGTTTTTATTTCACATTCTTCTTGCCAAAATGAGTTTTGTTATGATATTATAGGTGATCCAAAAGGTTTTGTAACCTTTTTGGACCAACACAAGTTGCCCAGAGGATTGCTACTGGATGATAAAATTTTATATTGCACCAGGTACGGGACTTGACTACATATCTGGCAATCATGTAGTAAAAGATAATCGGAACACTCTTATTGAGAGCAGCAAGAATCCGTAATACAGCAGTAATGATTTGAAGATGTAGTTTTTGATTCAATAATCAGCTTTTGCCCATTAACTGATGAAATGAGTAAAGCATTAGCTGACTGCCTTAATGCAGTTATTAGCGTTATTGACAGGCAGTACAAGCGGCAATTTGAAATGAAAAAATAAAACAACTGCTCTGCTATGCAAAAAGCCAAATGATATTCAAAACAAGTTGATATTATGGGCTAATGCCAGAAAAAAGCGGTTCTAATGCCAGAAAAAAGCGGTTTACAAATATGCAATGTCATAATGAACTGAAGTTAGAACTGATAAAACGAATGGCAATTTGTTTGAAATTTCGTTTGAAATTTCGTGGCAATTCGAATGAAAATTCAGAAAAAAGGAAACAAAGAACGTAGAAATGTAGAAAAAATAACAAAAAATTCCATGCCTGATCAGGTAAAAGAAATGTTTCCTGACCTAGAAAATAATGAGGCCTCAGATATTAAAGAAATTCTTATTGGAGTTTCTTTTGGAAGAAGTATTTGCCACATGTGGTTCGATAATGCCACTAACATCCAGGATGTATATTAAGGCAGAATTGTTGGCATTAAAAAGAAGAAAAGTAATGTATATATAGTTTCTTATTGGAAACCAAAAGAGAATGAAGATGATGATGGTGTTGAGTATGAAGTGAGCAAATATCAACTTTCTGCATACATAATAAGTGGTGATATGGTGATAACATAATAGAAATGTGTAATAAGGTATATGTTATTTTAAATAATAGTATGCCTTATAAACTTGCATTAACAGATATTATTTACAGATAGTAGGTTTATCTTTATTTTTATAATACATTTTACAGTGCCTAATGTATATCATAATCTCTTCCTTTCCCTTTTTTTAAGATAATGAAAAGATTCATAATTATTTAATTTGTTTTTATGTATACATATATGTATATAGAAATGTAATTTTAGGTAGTCGGTTAGTTACCGATATCCAACAATCATGGTTGACCTGGTTGCAACGAGCTTTGGGAAACCAAAGCTCATTTACTATTTGACATAACAAATTGCCTGGCTCATGACAATTAATGTAAATCATAATGATGGCTCTACATTGTTTCTACCCAGAAAGACAGACTTTTGCTTGCATGGATTGAGAGATGTTAGTGTTTAGTTACAATAAATCAGTACACTCTAGACAAATGGCATATGCCATTACCAGATAGTTACATCAACACAATATAACTTTCTTTTCATTATTACTTATAATCAAATCTATTATATTTCAGGTTAAAAAGTATTGAAGGGTCTACTTCTATCGATTTTTCTGTTTGGTAATGGGAAATGTGTTGTGTATCAGGATTTAAGTGATTTTAATTTTTTTTTTAAGTTAGGAAATCATTCTGATCTTCTCTAATTTGTAATGGGTTTTTCAGTTATTGTGCTAAATATCTAATACAATTTCATTTATCTTTTATTGCAAGGTTTTAACTATGATGGCAGCTTGCTACTGTAGATCTTCATCTTAAAGACCTCAAGATTATATTTATTAATTCAGTAATAACAGTTACATGTTAATTTATTATACATTAGTTAATTTTTAGCCTTAATTTTTTTTTAAATTTTATATATCTGATATATTTTATCTTATCCATCATTGCAAGGTTACACAACATGATGAAAACCACACGATTGCTTCGATGGATGTTGATCTTTTTCATATCAAGATTAAACCGGTTCATATTTTTTTAGAGATTGATTATGTTGCAATATATGCAATAATAACAGTTATATATTTATTTATTATCCGCGACATAAGGCATCCTTATTAAATAGGTATGGCGATATTAATTTAGGGGTTTACTTTATTTTAGATATCATTGGATGTGGTTTCGTTTGCGTACTAAAGAATAAACTCTTTCTAGCTATGGATGTCACAGTATTGTTTGCTTCAAAAACTAAGCTTTCTTCAAAGCTGCAATTCTGTTAAAAATATTACTAAGCAAAAAAGAAAATAATTATTATAGTCTAAATTTTTTGTTAAAGAAGTATGTAAAAAAATTATTTTTATTTTTTGCGGTTTGTTGGAATTTATATAAAGTTAGATAGATATATGGACTATGGAATGGAAAATGAAGCAGAGTCGTGATGGATATGCCCTCCCCCCCCCCCTCCATTGTTTAGATGGATATTTTTGTGTAGGTTTTTAGTTGAACTATATGATGTTTTATGATTGTTTTTTTGTACTTCGGCCCCCACTAAAATGTCACGCCTTTTCCTATGTTATACATGTATATATATATCTTTTTTGTATATATATCTTTCATTGAAATTCATTAGACACGATAAAAATGAGGCGAAAACGCTAAGGCTTTAAATTATTTAAATTTCACCTAAACGCTATAGAAAATCTAGCCTTGGTGCTTATTTAATAAAATAAATATATAAACCCTTAACCATATATATATATATATATATATATATATATATATATATATATATATATATATATATATATATATATATATATATATATATATATATATATATATATGGCTATTTCCACGATGGAAGAGATAAATTTCGTGTTTAAAAATATCTTTTTTCAAAAGGTGTTATTTCTTTAATTATAGTTTAAACACCTTAAAATTATTGTTAAAATAAATTTTGAGTAGAAAATGTTTGAACCGAGTAGATAAATTTGATGAATGTTAGCAACTGTTTGTTCTTTTTATTATTCGAAAAAGTGAGTAAAATTTGAGGGCGAGTTATTGCAATATTTTAAACAAAACATATCCATATTTTTGTTTAGAAAGAATCTTTGAGATTACATTTATGTCTTGAGTAAAAAAACTTTTACTCTTTAAAAATAATTCAAGTGTTTTTTTGTCACATACACATCTGCAAAAATTACGTTGCGTCACTGAACTAAAAGCTAAAAAAGTTTAATTATCGCAATGAAATTATGCTTTATGGCGAGGTTTTTTTAGAAATTATATATTTTAATGTAAACTTTTAATCATTACTAAAAAAAAAATTGGTCAAAAAGCATTGTATTAACATATAGTTATAGTTTAAAAGCTGTTGCGTCACTGAACTCATCGACAGGATAATTAGCGTTTTATAAAAAAGCGCGGTAAGGAAGTTAAAATATCATCCAAAAGTTCAGATTTTGTTGTGGGTTTTCAAATTTTTCAAATTCGAATAAATTTTTGCATTTTAGTATTGTGAAGGGCTATTAGTAAATATTAGTAAACTTTTGGATTTATGTTAACATTTTCTTATAAAGTTGTAAATTTTTAAGAAATGGAATCAAAATTAGAAGTAAAAAGAAAACGTTATGCAGAATACCAAGCTAATTATGTTTCTTGGAATGCTGATAAAAAGAAAGAAATGTCCAGAGTTAGATCTAAGAGATATCGAGAAAAATTGAAAGCCGATCCTAATAAAAAAGCAGCTTATGCTGCTAAAGCAAAATTAAGAGTTTTAATTAGTCGCGCTTTAAAAAGAAAACTTTTAAATCAATATCAAAGACCAAGCTCATCTTTTAAAAACGTTCAACAAAGAGGAAAAGCATTGAAAAAAGTTTTAAAAGCACTACCAACTTCAAAGGAGAAGTAATCTAAAATTCTTTCTATTCTTTCAAATAGCTCTGCTTGTAAAGATAATTCGGGTCTACCTCCAGCATGTTCAAAGCTGTATGGTCTTTCTGAAAGCGATGTTTTAGCAGTTGTAAACTTTTATAATGAAGATAAAGTTTCCCAAATATCACCAAACAAAAAAGATGTCACTCGAATTCAATTATCTGACGTAAAAGCAAACAATATTCAGATACGTCATTTATATTATACGCTAAAAGAAGCTTTCGAGTTATTCAAGGAAAAGCATCTGCACATAAAAATTGGACTCAGCAAATTTTGCGACCTTCGTCCACGTAATGTAAAATCAGTTACAAAATTTCCGCATAATGTTTGTGTTTGTAGTTTGCATGAAAATATGCGATTTGCCTTAAATGCATTAACAAAATCAGTTCAAGCGCCTTCAATCAAAGTTGGATCTGAAATGATAAATAACTTTGTTTGTGAACCGTACACATACGATTGCGCCTATGACAAATGCGTTGCATGCAAAGGTATGAAACAGTTCGATAAACACTTGCAAACTGTTAATACATTTGGTTTCGAAGTATCCTGGGACGACTGGAGAAAGCCTGAAACTAAAACATATGCAAACATTGAAAAAATTTCAAAAAAGTCTACTGTAACAGAACTCATCCAACACATATCAGCGATGCGTGATAAGTTCGTTAAACACGCATTTGTAAAGAAAAACCAATCAACAATTTTTAATAAACTGAAGGAGGTTTCGATGAGTGTTAATTCTTAAATTGCGGTAATCCAAGTTGACTGGGCTGAAAACGCTAGATGTTTCTATCAAAATCAAGTTTCTATCATGACCCTTGTAGTCTGGAACATTGAGTTAAAAACATTTGCCATAGTTTCAGATTCAACTGATCATACTAAGTCTTCCGTTATACCGCACATTGACAAAATCCATCACTTTATTCCTGATCAAGTCAAAGAAGTATACATGTACAGCGATAATGCTACTTCTCAGTTCAAAAACAAAAGCATTATGGCTGCAATGGTTGTGTTTGAAAAACGTTTTCATAAAAAATTCTTCTGGCATTTCTTTGCAGCGACGCACGGGAAAGGAGTGGTTGAAGGAATAGGAGCTACTGTTAAGCGAATTGCAGCCCTGAGAGTTAAAACTAGTCAATACGAAATCAGGTCAGCAGCAGATTTTGCGTTAGCATTACAAGATTTGCAAATATCTGTAATTCACATGTCAGATAACGATACGAGACAACAAAAAAATGAACTTGGATTCAGTTCAATTTTAAGTTATTCAAGAAAAATCAAAGGTATATCAAAATCACATTATTTTTATGTTCAAAATGATAACGTTGTTCCCATGCTATTTTCACCTGAGTATAATTAAAATTTATTACTAAATAACAAAACTTTTTAAAATGATTTTAATTTCGTCTTTTTGTTTCGTCACTGAACGTTGCGTCACTGAACTGATAGTTTTTTTTCTGTAAAATAAAACGATATGAAAACTTTATTGTTTGTGGCTTTTTTTATGACTACCTTATTGCCAAATGAATAAATTACAACATAAAAATCTAATAAGTCAAGCAAGAATTAAAATTTCAGCGAAAACTCCATTTAAAAGTATGCTGATAAAAAAACACTTTTTTCTGCTTTGCGTCACTGAACTCATGTTTTAATTTTGCTATGTAGCAGTGTTATGTTAATACAATTGTGTTTAGTTTATATTATAAAATTTCAATTCAAGATTGATTTAGAGTAATAAAAAATTATTTTTGAGTTATAGAAAAATTTCTATTAAAAAAAATCTCTCCGCATGATGCGTCACTGAACTATAGAATTGGCTATATATATATATATATATATATATATATATATATATATATATATATATATATATATATATATATATATATATATTATATATATATATATATATATATATATATATATATATATATATATATATATATATATATATATATATGAAGACCTCAGTGGAAAAACCGGCGTTGTAACATTTAAAAAGTATTAAGAAAGTATTTATTGATCATTAATAAAAGTCTTTATTTAAAGTAAATGAAACTAAGCAATTTAAAAAAATTTATATTATAATTATTTTATTTAAAATTTATTCAAAAACAAAACATTTTGTAATTTTTTACACAAAAATTTTTTTTTCATTGCTTTAAATAAAGACATTTATTAATGATCAACAAATTCTTTCTTAATACTTTTTAAATGTGACAAGGCCGGTTTTTCCTCTGAGGTCTTCACATATATATATATATATATATATATATATATATATATATATATATATATATATATATATATATATATATATATATATATATATATATATATATATATATATATATATATATATATATATATATATATATATATATATATATATATATATATATATATATAATTATTGTAAATATCGCAAAAAGATGCGATTTCACTATGCAAAATCATGCGCAAATTCACAATAATTCTATTACAAAGCTGTCGTTAGCCAAACGCGAGTTTTATACATAAGTTGCATTTTTCTTAAGCAATGCTTCATAAAAAATAATGTTACTTAAATGAGCATAACTTTTTTTGTAGTTATTCTTTTTACATAAAGTTTTCACCATTTTTTTACAAATTCAAAGCTCTTTCGAACCATATATAAAATTTAGATAAATAAATGGTTAGAAATTTTTACACACGTACCTAGAGAGAGAGAGAGAGAGAGAGAAACTTTTTTTCTCACTACTTTCTTTTATTGATATGTTTTTGTTTTGTTTTTTTACCATATGGTATACATATTTACTTAAAAAAGTCAATTTTTAGAATATATTATTCAATATATAAGTATTATTTTTCCATTCTAAAAGTCAACACTACTTACAATAAGTTATGCAGTTTATTTTTCTTTTGTTTAATGTCAAAATATACCTCGGGTATACCTTTATGGTATAAACATCTACCTTTAGCAGACAGTTTCATTAATATATATAGTTTTATATATTTATATATATATAAATATAAGTTTTTTCTCATTACTTTCAATTACTGATGCGTTTTTTTGTGTGTTTTTTTAACCATATGGTATACATTTTTAAAGTAGACACTATTTTTAAAATACATTATTCAACATATAAATATCATTTTTCCATACTAGAAGTCAACACTACTAACAATAAGTTATATACTTTTTTTTTTTTCAACACTAGTTTTAATCGGTTATGAAGATAGTTATTTTTATGCACATACTTTCTCAAAAGTTTTTCTTATTTTTTTAACATATATTTCTTTCCTTTAAGTCATCATTACTCTTAATCACTAATATAGCTTTTTTATTTCATGTTTTAATAATTTACATTATATTTATTTATATTAGTAGACACGATTTGAAAAGATTTTTTTTTGTTTAACTACATTTTTTAAATTTTAATTCACCTCCCCGAGGCCATGAATGTCACTACAGGTGAGGAGGCTTCTTAATTGTAGTTACAACTTTCTCTCAACTCTATAACTAATAAGCACAACCTTGACCAACACAGCTGCGCCTTGAAACAAGTTGAGAGCGGTACTGGCCAGGGTTATGGTGGGAACGATCTTAAAACCTCTTGTCTATGAAACAAGAGCTTTACCAATTTTTAAATTGGTAAAGCGAGCCAATTTTAAAATTAAGCACTACTTTAAGCAGAGTAAAGACAAAAATTAACTGATTATAAAAAGTTCTATAAATGTTTACCTTCCTAGACACCTTTCTAGAATATATTATTTAATACATTTATTATGTTTTAACTATTTGTACCGCTTTATTTACATACTTTTAATGATTATAATTTATTAGAAATTATTTAAATAAAGTGTTAATAATTTATAGATTAAAAATCAACAACCATCCTCAAGCTGCACTGTGGCAGAAATTTTTTTTGTATAAATCTTTCTTGCTTACATACAATTAAGTCAGAATTTTAAATAAAATTAACAAAAAAAAAACATATTTTGCCATTTAGTTTATATTAGTTTATTTTTTAAATTTGTTTTTTTGTACAGACAATGATGGATCCAAGAAAACTGTTGTTTTAGGAGAAAAGGTTATTTTGAACGTAATGTTAGCAAATTTAGCCTTAAAGAGCTAGATGTTATTTGTAGATAATGCTTACAAACTTAGTTAAAATTTTGGCAATATTTATAAGAAGTTGTTTATTTATTGAGTGTCACTTACTGTAGTAGCAATAATGCATCTAGGGTTGGATTTAAATATTTTTTTACTTTTTGCATCTTTTTAGGATTCCACAGTTTTACCTTTGGATTCCACAGTTTTACCTTTAGTGCATGCTGACACTGAGTCAATTAACTCTAATTATAAAACCAATGAAACCAGTTTTGTTATTAAAAAGAATATACAATCTAAAAAGAAAATTCACAGGCCATGTCCATTTTGTGAAGATGTTAAATTTCAAAGCGCCCTTACACGATATTTAAAGTTGTGTCACAAAGATGAGCCCTCTGTGATAAAAGCTCTCTTCCAAAAAGAGAGCAAGTAGAAGCTTTTGCTCTACTTTTTGCTTCTACTACTAAAAAAATGGAATTTTTAATTTACTCGAAATGAAAAAAGAAGCTCCAAAATTTATTAGAGAAAGAAAAGCTAATGATCACCATGCTGATGGTGACAATCTTATGATTCCATTAATGCCAATTGAAGCAATGGTCAAGATTGACTGTCTAGATAACGACTTCAAAGCAGTTATCAACAATATGATCCAGGATGACATATCTGCATTAGCTAAAAGTGATCCTATCATCATTATGATAGGTGCACGTACATATAAAGCTAATAAGTGTAAAAAAGAGAAAAAGTTTGAAGTTGAAAAATGTGTCAGAGGAACTATGCGGCTACTTGCTTAACTTTATAGTACTTTTAAAAATTCATTGGTTTCATCATGTGATGCATCGGATATGTTTAAAAAAGAGAACATTATTCATTTAAATAATACGTGAACTAACTGAAGATTTAAATGGAAAGAAATCAGGCTTGAAAGTTCATCTGCAAAATGTTATTAAACAAGTTACTGATATGGTACAAGGTCATTTTATGGTAAAATCTCGAAACAAAGAGGCTGAGATGGTGAGGGATTTTATATAAATATTTTCTGTAATTCAGCATGAACTTTTTGGGGATGCTTTAAACTAAATTCACCAAAAAAGAAACAAATCAACTCGAAAACCGGCATGGTGGTCGTCGTGGTGGTGAACCAGCTAGACTTTTTATTTACCAATGGTAGGAAGCTATTGCTGGAACATGATTGGGAGAAGCAACTAGAAGATCATACAATGATGAAATATCAACAATATATATATATATATATATATATATATATATATATATATATATATATATATATATATATATATATATATATATATATATATATATATATATATATATTTATATTTATATTTATACATATATATTTATATTTATATATATATATTTATATATACATATATATCCATACTTCTTTTTAAAAAACTGAAATTCTTTAGCTTGAAAGATCAAAATATAAAATCTTAACGTGGAGAATAATTAAACGTTGCAGACCCTATAATCTTACAACAAAAATATGCCACCTCTGTCTCTATGAAAATTATGTAATTTTATCACATAGTGGAACAAATTTACTAAACAAAAAGAATGAAATTGTATCTCAGTGTCGACATTCAAAGAAATTCTTGCTCTCTTTATTTGACACAAGAGACTAGTAAACTATAACGGCTTCTTGTTTTGTTTTTACTCAGATTTGTTTATCACGTCTGAATCCGTTTTACAGTATTTAATTTAAATTTTAAGTTTTTTAAACGGTTTTTTGACGTTTTTTGTTTGCATTCACGGCTGATGATTGCCTTTGGGCATAAAACTTTAAGTCCCGCTCTTTAGTTGTTTTTATTCATTTAATTACATTAAGTATAAATTGCTCTATTATTTGATAATATTGAGCACTGTCATACGAACAAGGATTTTTGTATTTTACACCGCAATAATAATCTCGCTTATATATATACATATATATATATATATATATATATATATATATATATATATATATATATATATATATATATATATATATATATATATATATATATATATATATATATATATATATATATATATATATATATGTATATGTATATGTATATATAGTACCATGTTTGATTAAAACTGGGTATTTAGTTTTAAGCAAACACAGTATTTGTTATAAATTTTATTAAAAAATTATAAAAAATTTGTTTTTTGTAATGAATATTTTTGTTGAAAATACTTTAATATAAAATTTTGTAAAATAAAAAGGTTATATTTTTTTTTTGCTTTTTTTTATTTTTTATCTTCAGGTCAGTTTCTAAGAGCCATTGACCAGGGTCTCTCTGATACTTCTCGTTCCCTGAATGGTGATTTAAAATCGGGAAATTGTCTTCGATTGCAGATTTAAAGTCAGTAAAATCAAGAGAGGCTATAAGTAAAGTTATTTAATAATCTCAGAAATGATACAGTGCGTTTCATAATTATTGCCGCACACATAATTTCTTGAGATCTATATATAATACAATAATTAAATTAATATTACTCATATTATTTTTAATATGAAGGTAAAAGAAATTAAAATGTAGGTGCAATAATTATTTTTGTTTTAGTTAGTGGACGCAATAGCGCAAAATCAATTTTGCGGGCATTTCATAATTATAACCGCACTTGTGATTACTATTATTTAAAATGTAAGTTAACTTTAAATATGTGTGTTATTAATGCTGTAATGACTTTTTTATTATATATTACTATTCCTTACCTAATTCATTTATTTATTTGCTCATTGTAGCAATATGCCTCGCGGGAAAACATTAACTGAAGCTGAAAAAGCCCAAATACAAATTCTACATAAAAAGGGAGAACCCAAACGTGAACGTCGTTTGACTTTTCAACAAGATAATGCAAGTGTTCATGCCAGCAAAAGCACTACAGCGTGGTTGATTGAGAAAAATATTCCACTTTTACAGTGGCCCGCGTATTCACCCGACTTAAGTCCTATTGAGAATTTCTGGGGAGTGCTTGTACGACGTTTGTATGCGAATAATCGTCAGTTTCAGACCGTGCCCGAACTAAAAATGGCGATTTTGAAAGCTTGGGATGAAATTGAAGTCCAGTTGCTTGAGAATCTGATCAGAAGCGTGCCGAATCGCATTTTTGAGGTTATTAAGAACAGTGGTGGCTATATCGATTATTAGAAAAAAAACCTGCGCCTTAGTTTTCCTTCTTCATGGTTATAGGTCGTACTGCGGTTATAATTATGAAACGCACGTCAAATCGATTTTAGGCCATAGCTGGCTGTAAGTAAAACAAAAATGATTATAACACATGTACTTTTTCTACTCTTACTTATCCATGAGAAGTAGCATTAATACTATTTGTTTATTCGTTGTGGAAAACATGGACTAAGAGAAATGGGGAATGCGGCTATAATTATGAAACGCATTGTATGTATAGTATTTTTTTTTTTTTTTACTTTATGAATGTTTAATACTTACCAAACCAATGATTGAAATTTTTACTAAAATTCGTAATTTATATTGCATCTGAAATTTTTTTATAAGAATACGCTAGTTTATCCAATAATAAAGTGGAGGATGTAGAAGAGGAGGATTAGGACAAGGAAGAAAAGGAGGAATACATTCATAGCGTTCAAAATAAAAGAGTCAAATCTGGTAACTTGTGCTTTAAATTAAATTTTGTTCATTATTGTTAAATAATGTTACCAATTCATAAATAAAATGTTTTAATGTTTAATACTAATTTTTTAGTTTTATTACTATAATATTTTTGACTTTTACAAAAAATTTATTTTCAATGGACTCAATGTCAAAAGAGATTATTTGCAGGTACCTTTCAGAGCTTCATAGCTCGCGATAAAGGATTCCCGAGTATATTTTATTATTTGATTGTGGAAATTTTCATTTGCATTGTAAGAATTGCAACTGGATTAATTTTTTGGTATTACTACTCTTGTATTATTTTTTTTTCTCAGCGAATTTTTTTTTTAAATATACTTTATAATAGTTATTCAAATCATGTTGACATATATTTTACTAGTTTGCTTAATAAATTTATATAATTTTTGCAAAAAAAATTTTTGTATATCCATCATGTCCGTCCATAAATTCGACACCACGAAAAATCATACTAGTTAAATAAAAAGTTCACGTTTTAGGAAATGATCTTTTATGATTGTTTTTTGCATTAGGTTTTGAACTATAAATTCCAACATTAAGAAAAAAACAAGAAAGAGGAGTTGCTACAATTCCTAAATTTGTAGCAACTCCTCTTTCCTAAAAAAAAACTTTCTATGTAAGTAAAACTATCTACGTAAGTTCAGTTTATACTACAGTAGAATCCCGTTAACTCGGACCCTGGATAAGTTGGACAAATTTTCATTTCCCCTTGAATTCTCTGTACATACCAAAAGCTTTGCTTAACTCAGACATTCACTAAGTCGGACAAAATATATATACCCGTTCAGAGTCCGAGTTAACGGGATTCTACTATATATAGTTTAGTTTTGTTTATACTTTACACTATATAAGGAAAAACCCACAAAAAAACGGACCGATAAACGTATAACAGACTTTAACGTATAAGCTGTATAATGCTGTATGTGTCATATGGTATTAGAAAGCTGTATGTGTCATATGGTATTAGAAGATAATAATTTTGCAAGTAGACTAATTAATTTTTTATTTTATTTTTAAGGTCGTGATGAAATAAACCTTTTTGCTGATAGAAACGAAATTCCTTTTAATCGTATTCGAAAGTGTATTATAAACGAGCGCGCGCTAAGAAAAAACAAAGAAAATGTAAATCTTAAGAAGCATATGGCAATGATATTGTATTTTTGCTTTGTTTTTGTTTTATTTAATACCCTCAATATGCATCTTACATGCAAAACTCTTTTCCTAAGCAATGACCTATTCTACCTTAATTAAATGACAATTAAATGAAGATTTTTATAAAAATTTTCTATAATAAGTAAAACAACTATTTAATGCGTAACCACCAAAACAAATGTCGCGTTTAGCGTAATATGGTTGGGTGAGAGATAAACCGAAAAACTTTGATTTTACTTAGTATAATGTTAAGGAAAACTTTCTGTAATATTAAGGTTGAGTTTTTTATATATAGTTGTATTTTTTAAAATTGCTTCTTTTTCTTAGTATGTTGATATTATTTATAAAAGATGGTATATTTCAAAATTACTTAGAATATTTATTGTTCACTAGATATTGGGCTTCAAAGTTTGACAAATATTTTGGAAATATTGACCAAATGGTGTCGAAAACCTTTTCAACTTAAAAATAGAACAAAGTTCATATTTTTCAATGGGTATTTTATTTGATTGTTTATTTGCTAGTTCAGATTTAAAAATAAAAAAATGTATAAAACATTTTGGCCTGTCTAATTATCATGCTTCAAAAGTACGCGAAAATTGATTTTTTTTTTTTTGTCATTTCCGTCTAGTCTTTATCGTTTTTGTCTTGTCATTTTGTCTAGTATAGTAGCTAAAAATACAAACATTTGTGAGAAATTAAGGGTATGTCTAATAGTCTAACTCAATTACGTAGTTTTAGCGATAAATGCAATTTCCCTAACCTCGTAATGGCCTAAGCCCACAGTTTTCAGTGAAAGTATATTTTCAAATATGTGTATTGACCTTTCATCTAACATATTTTTAAAAAATGCCTATATGGTATTGCAATAGTAAGTAAAAACAATATATATCAAGATTTCGTTTTTGATCAAGGGTAGCCTTCTCTATGGATTAGGTAGACCTCATTACTCTGACTTGATGGCTCTTTAAAACTATAATTTTTTTTTTCAATATTTTTTCAACATTTTTATTTGCTGTTGCTATTTATATTAGGAGATCAATTCAAAAGTATTTTTCTATATAAAAACTATTTTACTAATGCTTAAATATAGGGAAAATATGCAAACTTACTTGGCGTTCAAATAGACAAAAGTTTATAATGGGAAAACCATATTGGCCAGAATTAAATAAAAATATCAACTGCATTAGGTATTTTGTTTGAATCTCCCTCATTTCTTGATTTCTCTTCAAGAAAAAACTATACTTCAGTCTAATTCATATCCATCTCACATATGCTTATACAGTATATGCTACTACACGCAAAACGAAATTAGTTAAAGTACAAGGCTTGGAAAACCCTGCTTGTAGAGCGATTCAATGTCTAAGTAAAATGGATAATTCTTCTAATGATGACAAATATAAAAGTCTTAATCTTGGAAAAACATAATTTAGATTTTTACTTTTATGTTTAAATAAAAAAAATTTAATGGTACTAAAATCCTTTTTAAACATTTTTGATAGATTTGATAAACATTTCTGATAGTGTCATCAGAATAATGTTCTTCTACTGTATTGAAACCTATATAATATATATAAAAAAAAATTTCGGAGAAAACATAAACATATATTTATGTACTGTCTGTTAAAGCTTTTATTTTTTTTAAAAGTTTCATCTCAAAACTCAAAAATGTGAGTATAATGCAAAATAATTCTAACGTCGCAAAATGGCGGTGTTTAGGGAATTGGCAAAAAAAAAATATATTGGACTTTTATACCTCAATATGATAAATCTTCTGAATCCTTAATTTACTTTTTTTTAGGTATTATCCTCCTAAATTCTCTGAATATTCTTTTATTTTGGGAAAATAAATATGTGTAACAGTTTTTATAGCAAAATTTATACTAAAATTTGTATCAATAATTTATTAATGTACTTTTTTCAATGTGATACGTAATAATTTTGTATTTTTATTTTCTTTTTCACCTATTAAAAAATGTATTTTTATATATTATACCTAAAGACATATGAAAAATTTTAAAAATGAAGCTTTATCTTGTAAAAATGGTTGTTAAAAAATAACGTTGTAGGAGAGTGGGAAGTAGGTTATGATTTGTGACAAAGAGAAGGTATGGTCAAAAGGTTCACAAAAAACATTGCATATTTTAAGAACAGCCACTAAGTTATAAATCCAATTAATTATTAATATATTCTCAAAATATAATTTTTATCCTAATAGCTAAACGAGCTACGCTCGGGATTCTCTTATGGCGTATGGATCTAAAGTATTGTAGGTTTTTAAATTTTAAAAATATAACTAAGTTTTCTCATTTCAAATTTTGTTTTAATGTTGTACTATTTATTTAAGCAATGGGAATATGGCTATTTTTTTAACATGTTGTTGCTATTTATAATAAAAGATCAATTTAAAAGTATTTTTCAAAAATTATTTTTTTTCCCTATATGGAACTTTTAAGTTGTAACCAAATGGTGCCAAACGTATTTTCAAGCTATTAATTTTCAAATAATAAAAGTAAGTGTATAAATTCCGATAGTTCAATTTATGGATCTATATTAGGGAAGGTCGATTTTCAAACTGAGCTGTTGGACAAGTAGAGTCAGGTTTTTTCACTTATATAATAATGATTGTTGTAAAAAAAAAAAAAAAAAAATAGGTGTAATATTTTAAGTTAAAATATCACTCTGAAGGAATTTTTGTACAATTGCTTAGTTTTTGAAGGAAAGCTAAAGTTTCATACATTTTATTGGATTAAAAAAATATCAAAAAAGTTTCAAGTAAAAACACGTTAAAAATAATGTTTTGAAAGAAAAAAATTTTAAAAATTATTAGGTTTAAAATATTATTTAAATGAAAAAAGTTTTTATTTTACTTATATGTCCAATTAAATAATAATGTTTTATATATTTTTTTGTAATAATGATTATTAAAATAGATTAAATATATTAACTTAAAATGACATAGAGTAACGATTTTATTTTATTTTCTCCTAACATAACTGAGTTACTTAACTTGAACAAACGCGCGCGTAAATAACTCTAGCTAAATCAAAAATCTAACAAAAAGGAAAAACAGTTGCGGATATTCACTTTTTAGTGTGTGTTTTGAGTCTAAAAGTCCTGATTTGTAAAAGTAATTATTTCTCTAAAACGAATCAGCCTGGTTTTAAAAAAGTAGCCATCAAATGCTGAATTCAATTTCGTTGTTTTTATCGAATAAAAAACAATATTTTAGGCAAACAATATCAAAACACCCAGCTAGTTGGGTTTTTTAATATTGCTTGTCACTGAAAATGGAAAATAAAATCTTTTTTTGGCTCTTTTTTTTAGATTTCCTATGTTTTAAGACCCAGATAGACTATATTTTGAATATAATTTTATTACTTTATTTTAATCATTTCTTTTTTTGAAGAAATTACTTTATTACTTTTTTTGTTACTTATGATATTATAATTGTCTTTTTTGTTACTTAAGATATTAAAATTGTCTTTTTTTTTTGTTACTTAAGATATTAAAATTGTCTTTTTTGTTACTTAAGATATTAAAATTGTCTTTTTTGTTACTTAAGATATTAAAATTGTTTTTTATTTTGTTACTTAAGATATTAAAATTTTTTTTTTTTTTTTTTTGTTACTTAAGATATTAGAATTGTCTTTTTTGTTACTTAAGATATTAAAATTGTCATTTTTGTTACTTAAGATATTAAAATTGTTTTTTATTTTGTTACTTAAGATATTAAAATTGTTTTTTTTTTTTTGTTACTTAAGATATTGAAATTTTTTTTTTTTTTTGTTACTTAAGATATTAAAATTGTCTTTTTTGTTACTTAAGATATTAAAATTGTCTTTTTTGTTACTTAAGATATTAAAATTGTCTTTTTTTTTAAATGGTGTTACTTATGTATTACGGATATTTATAAGCGTTGCCATTGGGACTCAGTGATAAGGCTATATTTATGCCTTCTTCTTGTTCCAGGCAATTGTTCTTTTTTATACTGTTGTATATTGTAAACATTTTTAACGGCGAAATAAACTAACTTAAGTAAGTTCATTTTTCACATATATTACAGTTTTCTCAAAAAAATGTTGCAAAATGGGAAGCTAAAATTTTCATAACATTTTTAAAGGTAGTACCAGTGGCGGAACTACTGGACGCAGGACCCTGCGTTGCGGGGGGGGCCTACCAGCTATAGGGGGCCCTCATATAAAAAAAATTATACTCTCAATAATATTTTTACTATAAAACTCTTTTCCGCAGGTATAGTGGGCCCTAAAATATAAAACTTGGATAAAAAAAATGTCATCCATCGTATTAAAATATATTATTCAAAAATTTATTTTTGTATTGGAGTGCGTAGTTTACATTTAAACGAAAAGTTTTAACCTTTTTAAAATTGCATACGCAATTGAGAAATAAAGTACGATTATCAGCTGCGAACTGCGAGATGTTATTGTATAGTTAATTTTTATACCGTTACGTTGTGTTTGTGTATAAATTAGACAATTAGACTGAATTCGGTAAAAGTAATAATTTGTTGCGTATAAATTTTTTTTAAACTGTAAGAAGTTCTTCAATTTATAAGTTCTTAGTTGCATATTCAATATTTTTAAAATATAAACAATATTATTTGTTATGTCGTTGCATATCAAGGATAATGATTCTATAATCCTTGTTGCATATACAAATTAACTGTTAAATGTATGTTCTCATTTTCAATTTTATATTAAATCTTCCGTTGTATTAAGTTAACTTTTCGTTTCTTATTTTATCTGAGTTACTAGTCTCCAATTTATTTAATCGTGTTACGAATAATAAAGTATTGTTGCACGAGAGTTTATTACTTCACTGATATATTTAATAAAAGGTAATTAATAAATTTGTAATAATTAAAAATTTTACAACAGGTACTGAATTTATAAATTTGTAATAATTTAGATTTTGACTCATAATAATGGAAAAGAAATTAAGTAGTACAAGCGGTGCAGCAAAAAGAAGAAAGTTAAAAGAAACAAAAGCTACTTTAGCTAAATTGCCGAAGCCAACAATGTTTTTGAAACCAATCGAAAAGCGAGCGGAAACGGAAGTGGAAAGTCAAAACTCTGCAGAAGTGGTATGTATAAATCAGTCAGTAGAAAATGATGATATCGAAGAAAACATTGCTACTGGTAATAAAAATGTGAACGAAGAAGATGTGAATAGGTCTCCGAGAAACCACCGAAATGAAGACCAGGAAGATTCAAACTCTGATACGAATGACGCCATTGAACAAATTAATTTAGAAAAATCAAGTGAATTATTTTCTACTGATATTGCAAATTTTCATGGTAAAATACTAACAAAAGATATTAAGAAAATAATTGTATTATCGGAATCGTGTCGGCCAAAAAGGCCTTTTATACGCGACCCCTTTTAAAATATTCCTTGGAAAACCGTAGGTTTTCCAAGGAATATTTTAAAACTACCACAAAATATGGATCTATAGAAAGAATGTGGCTTTGCTATTCCCCAAAACTTGATGCCGTTTATTGCGAGCCTTGTTGGCTTTTCTCAGAAGAACGAAAAGCAAAGGATAACTGGCGTGAGCATGGTGTCAGAGATTGGCGTGGTCTTTCTAAAAAAATTAAAATTTACGAAAATAGTCAACAACATATATTTGCTTGTTGCATTTATGAAAAATGGCGACATAATGAAACAATTGATAAAAATATAGAAGAACAAATACGATACCAATCAAATTTTTGGGTGCAAGTCTTAGAGCGGATAGTAAATATAACATTGGCACTTTGTAAAAATTCTTTGGCTTTTCGTGGTCATCGTGAATCAATTGACAATGAATATAATGGTAATTTTTTAACCCAAGTTCAACTTTTAGCTAAGTATGATAATGTTATGAAGTAAATTTTGAGTATGCCAAATGGATCTATAAAATATTTAAGCCATCAAATTCAAAATGAAGTCATACATTGCCTTGCAACGCATTTAAAAGCCACTCTTACTGCTGATATTAATAGTTCGCCTTTTTATTCAATTAAAATGGATACAACACAAGATATTACTAAAAGAGATCAGCTCAGTCAAGTATTTAGATACGTAAAAATTATTAAAAATGAAAAAGATGAAGCCACATCAATTGAAATTAAAGAAGTTTTCTTGGGATTCACGGAAATATATAACCACACTGCTGCTGGACTACATGAAGAAATTTTAAATCTGTTAGAAAAACATCATATAAAATTAAGTAACTGCAGGGGTCAAGGTTATGATGGTGCGAACGTCATGAGTGGGATATACAATGGGGTTCAGGCCCTTTTTAAGAAAAATCAACCCAATGCTATGTATATGCATTGCGCAGCTCATAATTTAAATCTTGTTTTTAACGATGCGGTTAAATGTTGTGTTGAAATTGCTTCATTTTTTGTAATGCTAGAAGATGTGTATTCATTTTTCGGAAATAGCATAAACAGGTGGGATCTACTATTCAAATATACAGGAGAATCACAAATAACATTAAAAAGGTTAAATCCAACGCGATGGGCAGAACGACATACTTCTCTTTTCGCCGTTAAAATTCGCTTTCTTGATATAATGAAAGCTCTTTCCGAGATATCAATAACAAGTACAAAACGTGAAGAACGCGAAGAAGCAGTACGAATACAAAAAAATATGAACTGTTTCGAATTTGTTTTTTTATGCGTGCTTTTGTCTAAAATCCTTAATGAGGTACATATACCATCAAAATTGCTGCAAACTAAAAATTTAGATCTTACGACAGCTTCAGGTTCTCTAGAAAATGCCAGCAAAAATTTAAAACAATATAGAAAGATGTTTGATTCAGCAAAACTTGAAGCGGTAGAAATAGCGACTACGTGGCAGATTCCTGCAAAATTTTTTCAAAAAAGAAGAAAAATTGTGAAAAGGCATTTTGACGAATTATCTACAGATCACCGTTTTGATAGTAGTGAGTTTTGATAGTTTTGATTTTGGACGTCGTTATCAACCAACTCGACAATAGATTTAAAGGAATGCAAGAAGTGGTACAATTATTGGTAATGAAAGAACGTGAGATCATAAGCTGTGCAGAAGCCATTCAGAGAAAATATAGTGAAGATATAACAACTGAATTTCCGCTGAAAATGGTTATGGTAATGTCAATGCTATACGATGAAATATCAAAAATATAATCTTTACGTGAATTGGCTGACCTTTTAATAGTAAAATTGTCAACTATAGCTCCAAGCGTTCCACAAGTGATAACAGTATTGTTAGTGTTTCTTACATTACCTGTTACTGTTGCATCAGCTGAACGTTCTTTTTCGAAACTTAAAATAATAAAAAATTATTTACGAAATACCATTGGTAAAGAACGTTTAAGCGACCTTGCAATAGTTTCTATTAAGGCAAAAGCGGCTGGAAAAATGGAAATGAAAAACATCATTACCGATTTTGCCAATATGAAATCAAGGAGGAAAGTTTTCACTATTTAAGTTCGGTTAAGTTTTAGTTTCGTTTTGAAGTTATCTCTATTTAATTTTTTGTTTTTAAATATGATATATGAAATAAATATCTATTTAATATGTGAAGCTTTCTTTTTTTTAAAAAAACATTCTTTTGCGGGGGGGCCCAAATTTTGAAGTTCCGCCACTGGGTAGTACCCAAACAGTAACGTACCCAAAAAGATAAAAAAATATACTTAAATAAAAATTTAACTTTCATTGTGGTACAAACCCCAGGAACATATCCTGAAAATTTCAAATCCAAAATCTTTTTTAGAAGTTGAGAAAATTATATTTACGTTTTCTAGTTATGCAACAAGTTATTTTTTATTTAAAAGATGCAAACAAACTTTAAATGAAAATAGTTTTTGAGCAAGCGAGCAAATATAACCAAAAGATGTGATATTATTAGTATACTTTAAGCTGTGAAACTTAAATTTTTTTTGAGCACTGGCAAAATATTAAGCTAACAGGATAAAGCGTGTAAGCGAAATAAATGAGAAAGAATAAGCACGTCATTTTTTTCAGTGGTTGTGTTAAAATCTTTTAAATTGTTTTGTATTTTGTTTGCAACGTGTTGTGGTTTCAAAAAATATGTTAGTTTTTGGATTTAACTTGAAATTAGTTTTAAAAATGACAAAAGAAGAATATGCAAGAGAAAAAGTTATGCCCAAATATTTACAAAATCCTAATAGTAGCAACTATTCGATTGCAAAATTGTTGCAAATACATCCATACACCGTTAGTTGTGTTATTCAACGTTTTTCTCAAACAATATCAATCAAACGCAAATCTGGTGGTGGAAGAAAGGAAGGTTTTAAAGATATAAATCTATTTAAAAAACTGGTAAACAGTTTTAAGAATAACCCAAGCATTTCACTAAGGGAACGCGCAAAAATATATGGATTTTCTCACTCATTTTCTCTGTTGCAAAAGTAAGAAACAAACATGGTTTTCATTCTTTTAAAGCACAAAAAGTGCCCAACCGTTCTAAAACTCAACAAAAAAAGTGCAAGAACCAGCGGCAGAAAGTTGTATGACAATTTTATTTCTAAAAATTTCTTTATTATTGAAGACAATGAAACTTATATCAAGTACGATCATCAACAAATTCCTGGTGCTGTTTATTATATTGCCAAATATAGAGGAAAAGCAGATAAGAAATTTAAATACACAAAACATGACAAGTTCGCTAAAAAAGCTTTGATTTGGCAAGCTATTTGCAGTTGTGGTAAAAAATTAGCACCTATATATATCTCAGTCCACACTTTCTGGTCAAATATATGTTAAAGAATGTTTACAAAAACGCCTTTTACCTCTCATTAAATCATACAACAACAAATCTGTGTTCTGGCCTGATTTAGCTTCAATTCATTATTGTAAACTAGCTATGGAATGGTATAAAAAAAATAATGTGAAATTCGTGCCACAAACAGAAAATCCTCCAAACTGCCCAGAATTGAGAGTTATTGAAAAGTACTGGGCTATTATTAAAAGAAAAATGAAAAAAACAAAAAAGCTTTGCAGAAACATTAAAGATATTAAAATATCATTAAAAAAAGCATCAAATAGTTTTGATTCTTATTCTGTGCGCAAGCTTATGGGTACCACTAAAGCAAAAGCTCGAAATTTTATTAGATTCCCACAGGAATAATTCTTTTTTTTTTTAAATGTTTAATTTTCTTATATTATTGTATTAAAATTATTACCTGGTTCGAAATAAAAATTGAGGAATACTTTTTTTTAGTTGTTTTTCTACTTTCACGTTTATTTCGTGTACACTCTATATTTTTAGAGCTTTATTTTTATTTTTGTATTCTCTAAAAACTTGACCCCAAACGTAAAAAATCAATAAACAAATTCGTTGCATTGGTGGTTGCTAGGGAAGTTTGAAAAACTATAGTGCACTTATTTAAAAAACTAAATTAGTTTCGACAAACCGTTTTTACACAACTATTCTCAGTTAAGTTAATCATTAAAAATGACTAAAAACAATTTTCGAAATATTTTTGATTTTTATGGGGATCTACTACCTTAACTAAATTAACCTTCATAAAAAAAAAAAGTTTCAATTGAATCAAATGCATCAATTGTAAAAAAAATACGTTAGTTTAAACCCTGTTTTACAAACCGAAAACAATTTATTAAATTTTTTTTTTTTTTTTTTTGATCAACTAGTTATTCAAACTCTGTGAGCATTTTTTGTTATGGTTAGTAAAATAAATTTATATAACTGCGATTCATTTTATAAAATAAAGTAAATTTTCATGTAATAATGGGCGTAAGAAGGAGATGCAAATTATCAACGTTGAAAACAAGTTAATCAACATTTTTTAACTGTATTTTAACTGCTGAATTGCGTTTTTACTTATTTTTTATCTTTTTAATCAAAATACTAAAGGCCATGTGTAAGTTTTTACATCAAGCCACGCATATCAACACTTTTTAGCATAATTTATTTAAATAATTATAATAGCGTAACAATAATTTATTATGAAGACCACAGGGGAAAAAGGGCACATGTCACATTTTCCAATTATTTGAGTTATGTCGCTTACTTTATAAATATAAGCATGAAGGTTAGCAAAATAGTAAAAACTATCCCAAAAAAGACCTATTTAATGCTACAGAAACACCCAAAGAAAAGGTATACAGGGGAGAAACATAGCACTTTCAAAGGCAAAATTTATCTCAAAAGTGGAAATGTGTAATATGTGCCTTTTTTCCCCTGCAGTCTTTAAATGTTTTATAGTAAAAAAACTTAGTGAAGAAATTACCGGGGAAATATTTATTACTGCTGAGGAAGAAACAATGTACCAAACCAGAATGTTTATTCTAAAATATACTTTCCGGGGAAAATGTGTGTCTTGGTACGCACTTTCCTAGGGGATATAAATTTGTTAGAAACATTTGTAACGCGACATTGGCACTTGTTTAAAAAAATTTGATAATCTTTATTATGTCGACTTAGCGTTGATCCAATGTTTCATTTACGTAAGGTCAACACATTGTGCAATACAAAACGCTATGTCAACAAAAAAACTCTTTCTTTTAAGGTAGCAGATCCCGTTAAAATAAAGTTGCTTAAATTGTTGTAATGGAGCATCAATTGCAATTAAGTTCTATTTTATATCAATTAAATATTTTTATTACTATTTTGAAATTTTGAAAAAAAAAGTAACCAGGGAGTAGTTAGACATTTAAGCAGCCATTTTGATAAATTTTCAAACAAGATTATAAAAGTTTGGTAAATGCTACTGACTTTTGTGTAAAACGAGTAAATATTACAAAAGATAACAAATAAAAAGATTTTTTTTTTAAATTAGTAAAATTAAGTACTTAAAAAAATAAAAAATTGTACTTAATATAAAAATTAGACCTTTGCCGAGGTACAAACCGCAGACAACACATCAATGAACATTTCCTGAAAATTTCAAATCAAAATCTTCATTAGAAGTTGAGAAAACGTGTTTAATGTGTTGCAAAGTATAAAAAAATGAAACACAAGAAAAATGCTTTTACAGATTTCGTAATAAAAAAATAAATAAAATTGTTATCATTCTAAAAACCACCAGCAGAGTATGATGTTCCTTCTTTGTTTCCTTTATCTATGAATCTTTTTTTTGTTGCTCTCAGCACCTTTCTTCTAATGATAACTGCTGTGGAGGTCTTTTTGGTCATATAACCTATTCGAGTTGAATTTTTTTTAATTGCATTAATCGACCGATTTTTATCTGCAGTTTTTTAAAAACTTCATATAGCCCAGTTGCTCCATCATTAAACTCTAAAACAGCAGATGATACAGCTATTTCAAGAGTACTTCGGCTAACATAAACATCTTTAGGATATTTTTTCCAAATGAAGTTGTTGATCGCTTCGTTATTATTTTGCGTCTGTCCATGCAAACACTTGTATAATAATTCATCTCTGCTTAAATCTTGAAAGATAGGTTTCAAAATTTCTGTTATTGCCAATGGAAGATTTAATTTAGCTTTGTAATTCGATTTACCTGTTAATTTGTTTGACTGCCACATGCAGCAGCTGTTTATACATCGAGGACAAAATTTATGCCGTTCTGCTTCATCAATATTTGAGTTATGGAAAAGTGTTGCCCAAATGCTCTTTTTCATTTCATAAATGCTGTTGAGATTTTGACTTATTGCAGTACCATAATAGTTCTGCAAAGTATTTATGGCTTTATCTGTTAATCATCCTTTACCCATTATTTTCCCCCCATCAGACAGTATATTTAGTTTCATTAATTGACGCAAGTTTCGCAATCGTGTTCATATACGTTTTTGCAAGCAAAATCCCATTTTTTTCTTAAGGTTACCTTGCAAAATAATCTTATTTCCACATTCATGACAACAAATATACTTACTAAATAATCTTTTTAAGATGGAAAAGTTCATAATAAAGTTATAGTTGTTTTCATAATCATCATTCTTATCCTCGACATTTTGAGTAGTATTCATTTTTGAAAATAACTTCTTTGCACTTGAACAACATGCAATTGATAAACGTAAAGTATTTTCTGTTTTTCGTTGCATGTGTACTGATTGCCATTAAACTTATATTTACTTTTTCTAATCGTACTACGAGTCAATTTTTAAAATATAAAATACAAACTTTAAATAAGCTTTTAACACGAGCTCGCAAATATAGTCAAAAGATACGATTTTATTTACTAGAGTTCATGCTGTGGAATCTATCTTAAGATTGTTTTGAGCCCTGGTAATAAAATTAAGCAGAAAAGATGTTTTTAAGACTTAAATTTCATCGAAACTATTGATTAAAAAGTTAAAAATCAAACAACAAACCCGTTGCTATGGCGGTAACTAAGGAAGTCTGAAAACAGAGGTGAACTAAAACATAATTACTTAATAAATTAAATTAAATTACTAGTAAGAGTTTTCATATTACCAATCTCTGTTAAATTCTGCATCGAAATGAAATTAAAAAAATTTTATAAATTTTTTTGATTTTTGTGAAGGTCTGCTACCTTAAAAAACACTCCATTCTTCTTCAAATGTAAAACATATCAACTCTTAGAATATGGTAAATAGAAAAAAAAAATGAATTGATAGTTTAAAAATTTCTTTATTCCATGAACCTAAAGTATTTCAAAATAGCAGCGTCAACTTTAGGCTTATCCAGGCTTATATATATATATATATATATATATATATATATATATATATATATATATATATATATATATATATATATATATATATATATATATATATATATATATATATATATATATATATATATATATATATAAATATTTATATATATATATATATATATATATATACATATATATATATATATATATATATATATATATATATATATATATATATATATATATATATATATATATATATATATATATATATATATATATATATATAACAGTCAGAATTCTGATGAAAATAATAGTGAAGATAATTAGGCAGTTTTCAATTGATTGCATGCATCAGCTGTGCCTTGATAAAACTACTTTTAGATGGAAAATGCTCTATTTTTTGAACAAGAACCTGCCATTTTTTAACAATTAGTACTAACGGTAAGTGCACATGTAAATACTGAAAATATTACATTTTGTGAATCTGATCTTTTATACTATTACTTATGAAAATGTTATTTTTTACTTATTAATATAAGGTTCCATACAACATATATACTGCTACATACATTCTGCGTCTCACTTTTATATTATTTATTAAGTTCTTAACCATCTGTACCAATAGAAAGGTTGTGGGTATTTTCACAATTAAAACTTGTATTTGTTAAATTAACACTGCGTTTTTTATTGCCAAGTACTTAAAAATCATTTCAATTGCATAAATAATATTTGCGTATTTAAAATAATTTGAACCGCAAAAGAATTAGAATCGGCATAGAATCAGAATCGCAACGAAAAATTGGAATTAGAATCGAAATTTTTTTCATATTTTTGAATCGGTCTATCTTTAGTTAAGGATTGCGAATTTTTTTCTTTGTTGGTGTTCTAATTATACAAAACTATAAGCGAAACTTTTAATGAATATTAAAAGATATTTTTTCAAAAACGTTTTTAATATCGAATTATTAAAAATAAGAATATAACGTTATGATAAATTATAAAATAAATAATAAATTTAGGACGTCGACTTGCTCAAAAAAACTTTGATCGAAATCTTTTAGTTTAATTACATATTATAAATTAATTTTTTCGAATTAATTTTCTCGTCTATGGCATGGAAATAAAATTTCCAAAGGAGTATGTCCTACTTTGATATCTTTTGGCCTATATCCACTCGATCTGGTCCATATCCAACCGATCGTGTTTAGACTTTTACACCAACGAAACTTGAAATTGGAGTTTGATTTAGAATTTGAGGGGGATGGTTCGAATTCAAAATAATATACAATAATTCGTCATTAGGCTTTTTGTAGGGCTTATAGGAACTTTCTGAGAGGTAAATGTGACATCAAAAAAGTTCACTATTTTTAAATTTATGTTTATTTCAATTTGGAAGCCAATGTTTTTAAAAACTTTAATAATATCTTTTCTAATTTTATCGAGTTGTGGCCCTGATTTTATATGCATTATTATTAAACGTCGTCGTCTTAAAAAATTATAAAAACAAATGGCTAAATTAAGCTATCCCCATTCTAAAAAAATTTATTTAATAACTACTTTCTGTAATTTCCCGTTAGCCAAAAAAATATAGTAATTAAAATTTTTTTATTATAATTTATAACTTCCTGTAAAATATTTTTTTCTATAAATTGAATTTTTTTTGAGATTTAGTAACTCTTCCTGATGATTCAGCAATGGTGAAACTTCAAGTTGAAATAAAAAGTTAGATAAGTGTTTTTTACTAATTTATATATTTATATATATATATATATATATATATATATATATATATATATATATATATATATATATATATATATATATATATATATATATATATACATATATATATAATAAATTCATAAAAAAAGATATAAATTCATTTTACATACGTCTTAATGATGTCAATGACATGAATCCAGAACTTTATTATATGCTTCGATTTTATGAATCCAGAACTTTAATCCAAAACTTATGCTTTAAGGTAAAAAAAATCCGTGTCACATAATATATACGTTTTGAAACGGAAGCTGAAAAATCTCAGCAATGAACTGTTTGAAAAAATATACATTTTACTGAAAAAGGTTTTTTATTAAATCTCTATCTTTTACTTACAGAAAAACCGTCAGAAATAGTTTACTAAATAGTTTACTAATAACCGTCGGAAATACTTTTTAAATGCGACTTTATTTAATTTAATACTTTAAATTTTGTTATAAACAAACCCTTATCTTCTTCCAACTTCAATATATTATATATATATATATATATATATATATATATAAATATATATATATACATATATATATATATATATATATATATATATATATATATATATATATATATATATATATATATATATATATATACATGTATATATGTATATATATATATCGATATATGTATATATATGCATGTATATATGTATATATATATCGATAAATACAATATATGTATATATGTATATATATATCGATACTAAGTTTATTTTTTAAAAGAAATTTTCGCTGGATTGTTGTGACTAGCGTCTTCAGCTTAAAAGTTTGACCATGATCCACAAATTTTAAATTGAATATTCAAGAGTTATAATAAAATAATGTTATATTTTGGGTCAAGGGCTAAGTTTTTTACTAAAAATATTATTTACAAATTTTAAAGTCCTCTACCGCGTGTTTTGACGTGTACATGTGCATTATACGGGTAATCAGTGCATATAAAAAAAAATTTAAGTTGCTAATTTGAATTCCTTGACCCCAAAAACCCCTTTTTTGATGCATAGTATAAGCTAATTGTACATGCTGTTAATAGTTAAATAAGTTTTGCCGCTTTTAACTTAATCTGGGTCACTGTGTGCCGTTTTAATAATAAAATGGAAAAAAGCAAACATATAAGCTGAAGACGCTGCACTATGAGTCAAATTGCGAAAAAGTAGCCAGAACTCTTTTCTGATTTTTTTTTACAGAAAGTGAACTTTGTGCAATCTTTTTACTTTAAACAGATGTTAACTGTACTTAAACTCAACATAGAGTCGTTTTCTGTAAAGAAAGTTTATAGCTTTGTTTTCATAAAATATTTTATTGCAAAGAGTGCATTTAGAAGATTATACAGGTGTTTTTTCTGTGTTGTTGATTAAATATGAAAAGATTAGAACTTATAAACGTAATTCAAGAAGTTGGTATTAATCATGCGAATTTGCAAGCCGTTTTACAAACTGAAGCAAAAACTAAATTACTAACCAATGAAGAATTGTCTGATGTAGAACCCTCAGAAAAAATTTGACTTTTTATTTATAAATTTAGAAATAAATATGCAAAGCATAATCGTAATTTTAAAAGATTAAATAAACAAGACATGCCCTGGTTAGAGGGTGAGTTGTTTCAGAATCAAAATACTTAACTTAATTCAACTTCGAAAACTGGACGACCAGAAAAAGAATTGATAGAGTGTTCATTAGGAACAAAAGGAGGAAAGTTTTAAAGTAGTTTCTAATTTAAAATTATTATTTTTGGTTTTAAAAGTCACTGAATAAAAACATGAGTTTTAATATATATATATATATATATATATATATATATATATATATATATATATATATATATATATATATATGTACAACAGGGCAGGTGAGAAACCATGTGTCTGGAGCAGTTGTGGTGGAGCAAGAAAAGTCTTATAAAAAATAAGAGGTTAGAGGAGCTCTTAAACCTTAAATAGTAATCTTCCTAATGATGATGCTACAATAAAAAAACTCAATCCTGTTCTATTTTTTTACATTATCATAATGGAAATAGTTTATAAAATAATGATGCTATTAATATTTATTTTAGTTTGGCTAAAACTCATACAACTGAAGAATTAGCAGAAGCTGCTGTTGTACGTGCAAAATCAAGCCCTGGAAAATCTGATTTGGAAGAGAATATTAAAATGTTTTCTAAAAATCTAGAAGGCCATACTTACCAATCTGATAATAATCAGCCAACTATGATATCTGCAGATCAAGCTTTATCACTTAAAATTTAAAGTGATTTGAGTGATTTACAATACCAGATTATTCGAAACTCATCTCTGATGCAAAATGCTGACATTTATACCCCATTAAAAGTAATTCTAAAATCAAAAGCAAATTTTAATCTAGAGGGTTGCATATTACAGAAACGTCTTCAAAGTGTAGTTTGCAGAACATGGTTAACCATACCTTGCTTTGAATTTTGAAACTTAATTCTGAGCAGCTTCAAAATTTAGATGAAACAGTTACACAGGAGTATTTAATTTGAAATGTGGCAGAGATGGTGCATCGAAAAGACTATATTTTAGATCTAGATCTTCTCAGCAATAAAAAGCACTGTTCCGCAAAATCTGTATAAATAAATAAAAAACTGTAAACAATGTTTTTAACAAGTATTGCATTCTTTCTCTATAGATCAACTAGAGATTACAATAAGTAAGAAAAGTCTATACAGGTCATTAATTTGACAAAAAACAACTTACTTACTAAACTTTTTATAAATTTGACAAAAAACAGCTCAGTTACTTAACCTATTTTTTGCAAAACAACGATGTTCTAACATTGTTGGAAAAATATTATTTTTTAAGTTAGTTTATTGTTAACAGAAAAAAACTGTGTTAATGTGGTAGTTAGTCATTACAAGTATTAAACATGCTATGCAAACTTTATCTACTGCCACACAATTTTAGTGCATGAACCGTTCAAAAACGAGTAAGTGACACTTTTAATCTAAAAGTGTAGCGACGTTTTTGAAGAAAAACTGGTTTTGCCTTTCTTTTCAACACTCAGATCAGATTTGGTTTAAATAATTATAAAAATAGTTAATTTAAACAATCATTTTATAGAGAGAAAGGTGTTTCGTTATGATTACTGTCTTTCGTAGAATAGAAGATTTTCTGCATTAATAATACGATAAAAAAATACGTTCTTATAAACTGTCGATTACAAAAATACGTTACTAAAAACTGTCGATTACAAAAATGCATTACTAAAAACTGTCGATTACAAAAACACGTTACTAAAAACTGTCGACCTCTTCATTCTCTACTCAAATAATTTTGCCTAACTTACTAAAACTTATAAGATAGTTGCAAGTAATATTAAATATTTTTCTAAAACTTTAATGCAGGCTAGTCTTGCTAATCTGCAGGATCTTCTACGTTATACGAGTATACGAGTAGTCGAACACTTAAAAACTTAAGTTAAATATTTCAAAATGCTGTGTCATTCATTACGGTCAAATCAACCCTTATTTACATTTACTTTTTGCAAAAAACTAAATAATAAATCAATGTCTGCGAAGCACTAAAAAAAGTCATAATTTGGGAGTCATTTTTATGTCTATTCTCAAATGGAGCTCACGTATTCAATAAATTGTTTTTAAATCCTTACAAACTCTTGAAAGGTGCTAAAACATAATAGCTAAAAAAGGCATTGACTTTCGTTCACAAAAATGAAAGTGAAGGTCTGTCATTTGAGAATAGATTCTTTAACTTTATGAAATGTATATAAAATTTGAGCTCCTAATTTAATTACGGATATAACCTTGGTTAAATCTTTTTAATGCTATATAACTAGAGGAACAAAATGGGCTAACAATCTGAAACATTATCAATACTGCGACTAAAAAGATTAGGGGTGGAATGTAAGAAGTGAACTTTTTTATGAATCTTACTTGAAAAACTAGCCGAATCAAACTCTAATACCAAGGTCATAAAAGCTAATCAACAAAAGATTATTGAATCAAATTTGAGTTTCGTCGATGAATATGAATTAAGTTTAAGGTTGAAAAAACAATAACAAATTTGACCTGTTGCCTTGCTATCTGGGGCTAGGCGGGCTTTGGGTTTACGAATCAAACTCTAATACCAGTTTAAGTGATGACGTTTTGCAAATCAAAATACCATAAATACCTAATATACCATATGAAGAGATTCATGAAACATTGCTAAAAATCATTTAACTCTTTTCTAGAATTTTATTGGAATAATACAAAATTAGAATTTTCATTAAATTTAAAAAAAACTTCAAGGTTATTCCATAAGTATATTTTTAGAATACAACTATTGATACAAAAGATACATAGCTTTCTTTCTTTTCATGTAGCATTTTACAATATCAATATTATTATTTACCAAATAACCAGATGAGTCACTGAAGTTTATTTTTGAAGTAAAGTCTTCTGAAATTATCAGAAAACTTTAAATAACAGAAAAGCCAAAAAAATAACCAAAGTAATATGACATTAAAATGAAAATTTACAAAAAAACATTGACATTGTTACATGTTTATACACCAGTTTTAATAAACATAGATTTTAGTATCACTTTCTTAGAACATTTCTTTGTTTTTGAATGTTTTTTTTTGTTTCACATGATAATACCTTTTTATTTCAGATTGAGTTTTTCATTTACTTCATCAATAAAAATACATTTCTTTTTGATACTTCTTGATCATTTATGTTTTTTATTCTTTGATAAGTTAAACTTTTAAAAAAAAATTGAGTCACTATTTTAATTTCTCCTACAAAATCTATCGTAGATGCTTTGGAACCATATTCTTCGTCGTAATTTTACATTCCATCGAATACTCAAAGATCATTTTGTAGAAAGGCAATGTTGAGAAGCAAAGCAAGATACAATAATGTCGATAAAATATTTTGGTTTTATTCGTGAAATGGATATTGGAAACAAATTCCAAAACAATATTCTGCTGTCACATCTGTGCTGATAATATGGGGCGTTACATATACGTACATACATACTAATGAGACAGTGGAATGTTGTTTTGGAATTTGTTTGCAAATTCCAAAACAACATTCCACAGAGAGAGAGAGAGAGAGAGAGAGAGAGAGAGAGAGAGAGAGAGAGAGAGAGAGAGAGAGAGAGAGAGAGAGAGAGAGAGGAGAAATGTATAAATATATATATTTATAACAAGAGACGAGTCACTTTTTTAAATTTCATTTTGTTTCTCCTACAAAACTTTCGTATATATTTTGGAACCATTTTTCTCATTTATAATTTTACATTTCATCGTATACCCAATGATTATTTTGTAGAAAGACAATGTTGTGAAGCAAAGTAAAGTACAATAATGTCTATAAATTTTGGAAAACTAATTTTTTGCAAGATACAATAATGTCTATAAAATTTGTAACAGGATATTGTAAACAATTTTTTTTTAAATTACCAAATCAAAGTTCCACTGTCCAACTTGTGCTGCGTGTGCACGAAAAGAAGTGTGAAAGTACAAAACAACTAAAAAAAAGTACTCATCGACTTTTATTGAAAACAAAGAATTAATCTTAATACATTAATAAACGGAGATAAAGTATTTCATACAAATTACTTTATTCCTGCAAGCATCTATCAAAATTTCGATCATTTTCAAAACTAACCCATTACTTTACAATAATTTTCAATTCTGGGAAGTTAGGAGGAATTGCTATTTTAGACATAACTTTAACGTCATTTTGTTTATACCATCCCATAGCCAGTTTCCATAGTGACATTATGATAAATGAGGCGAGAACACATGTCTACTATTATATGATTTAGTAAGAGGTAAAAGACGTTTTTATAAACACTCTTAACATGTATTTTAACGGAAAGTGTGGAGTCAGAAAAGTTGCATGCTGATTTTTCATCATACCTGCAAATAGATTGACAAATCAAAGCATTTTTAGCAAACTTATCATGTTTTGTGTATTTAAGTTTCTTATCTGCTTTTCCTCTATATTTGTGCATTATAATATACACAAGGAATTTGCTGATAACCCTACTTCATATAAGTTTTATCATTTTCAATAATTTAGAAATTTTTAGAAATATACTTGTCATTAAACTTTCTTCCTCGGATTCTTGCACTTTTATTTTGAATTTTAGAACGGTTAGACACTTTTGTGATTTGAAAGCTTGAAAAACATATTTATTTTGAACTTCTGCAAACAATGAAAAAATTCTTATTTTTGCGCGTTCTCTTAGTTAGAGCCTTGGATTATTCATAAAACTGTTAACCAGTATTCTAACCAGTTTTATATTTTGGAAAACCTCCGTTCCACCATTATCAGATTTGCATTTATTCAATTTATTTTAGGAAACACGTTAAATAACATGACTTGTGGTGTAAGGATTTATTTGCAACTTTTCTGCTATTGAATTGTAGTTTCTATTCGGATTTTCTAAAAATTTGCGCAAAATATTTTTTCTAACGTCTTCTTCTTTTGTCATTATTTAAACTTATTTTAAGTTAAATGGAAAAACTAAAACATTTTTATGATATTGTTATATCTTGCCAACAAAATGCCAACACAATTAAAAATATATAAAAATACAATCACTGAAAAAATGACATTTTTACTCTTTCACATATATTCCTTGTTAATTTGAGACTTTTTCCCCAACAACATGAACGTGCTCTTAAGCTTCTAAAACCTGCTTATTGCTAATTTGGTAAGAACTTGTGATCCCCAGACAAAATTTCTTTTGAAGGACCTTTAATTACCAAGAAGTTTATTTAAAAATATCATTTTCTGTTTCGATACGGTTCTGCATTTTCTCGTTGAGGACTTGTATATGTTTATGTTGAGGACTTGGATATGTTCCACCTATTGTTCCAATAAATCTAGAAATACTTAAAAGTTCGTAAAATCTAAAAGATTTAGAAATACTGTTTATTTATGAATAAATCTTCAATTTCACAGAAAGAAGCAATAGCCTCTGTATATCCTGTACAGTATTAAATAAAAAAATATATATTTATATATATGTACATTTTGGCTTATTTTTCAAAAGTTCATTGCCTTTTTACATATCTAAAAATATATATGTATATATATATATATATATATATATATATATATATATATATATATATATATATATATATATATACATTTAGAAATATATATATACATTTAGAAATATATATATATATATACATATATATATATATATATATATATATATATATATATATATATATATATATATATATATATATATAATATATATATATATATATATATATATATATATATATATTTAGCAATATATATATACACATTTAGAAATTTATATGTATACATTTAGAAATATATATATACATTTAGAAATATGTATATATAGATTTAAAAACATATATACAGTTGAAATATATATATTTGGTACGACTTTGTTGAACTGCTATTTCTGCTGAGTAAGAGGTTGTCTTTACTTAAAATTGAACAATGACAAAGCACTTCATCACCAGAATGAAGAGCTTTTGGATCTTGCTGGAATAAACACTTCATCAAATGTATCCTTCACAAACTAAAGTGAACTTCTCTTGGCAAAATAAGGCTTTTTTAAAAAAGCACCACAATCTAATTTTACACAGAATTAGTCAAAACATTTTAAAAGCCGTGTAATTGAAAGTGAATAATAGCTTGTTATTTTTTTCAACAATCTGCACAACCTGATCAAGGATATTGTTATTCTAATATAATAAACTATGATAAGACTGATCTCAGCAATAACCATGGCTCCAAGTAAGCGATTTACAGAAAGACCACAAGGCATATAGATACCAATACAACGATGTAAATGTCTTTGCAATTTTAGGATTTTTTGTATTTTAATTTTATTTGTATTTTGAACTTTGTTTAAAAAACTTCGTTTTAGGATTTTAAACATTTTCCCTTTCATTTCATTAACATGTATTGCAATGTTTTGTTGTTTAAATAAGGTTTGTTTGTTAAGTGGCCTAACTACACTTTATTTTGATTTTTCTAATTTGATTTTCAATAAACTTAGTTTTTAGATTCTTATTAAACTTTAGCTTAGATTTTTATTAAACTTAAGTTAAGATTTTTATTAAATTTAGCTAATGTTTTAAAGCCATATTGCTAATTTTCACATGTAATGTGCATTTTTTATGAGAATTACTTGAATGACGTTCACAAATTTATAACTCTTATTAATTTTTTTGTATTGCATTTGATAATCTAGTTTTGTTATTTGCGACTTTCATTAAAATCGTAAATATGTATTGGAATGTTTTGTTATTTAAATTAAATTTTTTTGTTAAGCAGCCAATTCACCCTATTTTCGGATTTTTCAAAAATGATTTTCATTAATATGTTGCGATTAGAGTTTTAAAGCGACATGGCTGATTTTCACATAATGTGCATCTTTTATTTCTTGAAAAAAAATTTACAAGTTTATAGCTTTTGCATTTAGCAAATTATTGAAAAAAAAAAATAAGTAAAAATTTTGCCGTATTACCTCATCTTACGGTATACATACACACAATTGTGATACAGTATCACCATTAAGCGATGTTCTTTCTGGTTCAGCGAGTATAAATAGTGTTACTTTCTGCTCAATCTTGCTTTCTATTAACTCTTAAATTTTAGGTTTCATTTCATTATTGAATACAAGTGCATGAGATTCAAGTCTGTGGCCTATAGACAATTTAGCTATATAATCTACTAGCCGATTAGATTGTTTGCTAGTTTCAAAGTCTGATGATATTAATTTTAAACCCCGATTCATTAACCAACCACTTACTTCTTTTGAAGAAAGTTTTAACTTAGTTAGATCTTCTATCTTTAAAGCTGGCCGCCTGGCTTAGGTGATGGCCGAAAGGCTGGCCTAGGAGCTAGCTGAGGAGCTAGCTAAAAAGTTGATTTCTCAGCTGGTGCTGCGAATGCTGCGACTTTTTCTCGCCATGGAGCAAAAGTGATTACTGTATCGCGAACTAAATCTTTAAGATCTGTAAGAGCTTGTGCTTTCACTGGGTCCATTTTTAGATCATATGCATTATAACAATTACTCTCTAATTGGTGGCTCATTTAAAAGCTGTCTTTTAGTTTTTTTTCTCTATAGTATAGTAAGCTATTTAAGTTCTGATAACTTTTTCTCTTTTTGCAATGAAAAAAATATTCTCTGATACTTTACATTTTTTTAAATCTCTTTGCAAAAAAGTTGGCATATGCTCTTTAGTAAGATCATTAGTGTAACAGTCAAGAATTTTGTTTTTTATTGCTAGGAAAGGCTCTGGCGATAATTGTTCACGTTTTAATTGATGTACTTATTTTGAATTATTTTTTTTTAATATTCACGGAAAATTTAAGACTTAATTTATTAGATAATTTAGTTTGTCTACATCTTCTATTTCTGATAAGTGGAACATATTCACAAGCGGCTGTTTTACAAACAGTTCTAAAAAAACGTCTTCGAAAATGAAACATATGATAACCATGTAAGGTTTAAACATAGCTATCAAACTCTTTTCTATACAATTCTACTATTTCTATTAATTCATCGTTGTTTTGTTTTTGCCAAAAAATTTTTTGTTTTAGTGAAATCCATTTTATAATCTCTTGGAAAAAATTGATATGTATTTTTTTAACTATATATACCATGATGTTTTTGTTTAATTTAAATTTTATTACCTTTTTTATATTCAAGGTCTATTATACAATATATATATATATATATATATATATATATATATATATATATATATATATATATATATATATATATATATATATATATATATATATATATATATATATATATATATATATATATATATGTATATATGATTTATGCAGGAGTAAAAGAAGTGACCGCTGCTCTTTTGGCTATTGTGCGATTGACACGCTGCAAACCTTCCATACGTTTATGTAAAAAAGCAAAAATTGGATCCTTGACTCCTAGTGTTAAAGTGAGAAATCATATCTTTTTCAAGCCAATAAATGTACAATCTATATTTTATAAACTACTGAAATCTAATTTAAGGTTACAAAAATTTATTTAAACTAAATATATTGCCTACATATTTTGTAACTTACATTACATTGATTACCTTGCTTACTTACATTACATTACATTTCTTATTTACATTGCTTTATTATTGTTCGTTTATTTTTTCAGTCAGTTGAAAATGCTGAGCATTTGTATTAGAATATTAAGCATTTAGATATTATAGATAGAGCAATTATTATTAGAATATTAAGCATTAGAATATTAAGCATTTGATATTAGAATATTAATTTGATATAAGAATATTAGAATCTTGTATAATGACATGAAGCTGACACTTCGACCTTTAGTTTATGTTGTACCACCAAACATTGCTGTACTATCAAGCATTATTGTTGTTGTGTGCAACAATCGTAGATTGTCGTTTGAAACTCCCTTGAATGTGATGGATTTTGTGTTTAAATTAATTCAAGTAAATTTAATGCTATTACTGATATTTGCATATCTGCAATAACTTATTGACGAGTCTTTAAACTTCTGAATTATTTGTCTTAAAATCTTAAATAAAGAGTACTATGCCGCCAGTTTTCCAAATCGGGTTTTTTACAAAAAATATATATTATTTTAAATGCCCCGATTTTGACGTTTCATGTTCAAAAGCGAATTACTTGAATCAAAAGGAAATCAAGGAATTAGCTTTCTAAATTAAATTTATAAGTTGACTGTATAGTTGTATTGACAGTATAGTTGTTTATGTGTCATAAAATAACGTTTATTGGTAATTACGCAATTGAAACAAACGGAAGAATTATGTGTTTTTCTTAGAATTATAGTACTTTAGAAGATTCGCAGCTTAGAAAGGACAGCTTGAGGCAGCTTAGAAAAGAATAAATTGTTTTTTATTCAATTTTGTAGCCTATTTAATTTAGAACACTACAATAATAAAGATATTTAAAATTTATTTAACAAATTCTCAAATTGCCATTTTGTAGTTTTTTTTAAAAGGTAGTAAAAGTTCTATTATGTCTTATAAGATAAAGAAAATTTATTGATAAACTTTTCAATAAAAAAAAGAAAAGTTTACTAAGACTTGCTAAAAAAATGACGGTTAGTTGAAGAAAAACTTTCAGTGCAAAAATATTTAACAAATGTTTTTGTTAAAGTAACCAAACTTTTTGTGAATTTCACAAAAAGGTTTTCGCAGCTTAGAAAAGACAAATAAATTGTTTATAATTAAATTTTGGAACCTATTTAATTTCGAGAACTTCAAAAATAAAAATATTTAAAATTTTTTTAACGAATTCTCAAACACTTAGTGGATTTCACGCAAGAATTTAAAGTATTTATAGACATGATGTAATATTTTCAACTCAAAACACGAGTTCAACAAACCGTTAGGCAAAAAAAGTGCGAATTGGTTTAAGTGCGAACTGACACAAGTGCGAACTGGCATAAGTGCGCCAAAAGAATTTACAAACATTGGCATAAGTGTGACTTGGAATAAGTTCGAACTGGCTTATGTGCAAAGCAGTTACAAAAACTAGCACAAGTGCGAACTGGCATAAGTGCGAATTGGCATAAGTGAGCCAAAAGAACTTGCAAACATTGCACAGAAATAGTTTGAGTATTTTTATAAATAAAGGAGAATAATAATAAATAATAATGATTAAATCGCATTATTTGCATTATTAATTAATTCACAATAAAATATCATATTAAAGTATTATTCAAATTAAAAAGCATGTTTTTAAAATTTTTTGGGGACCCTAATTATATGGGGCTCCTAGACCATGGCCTAGTCGGGGCAATTGGTTAATTCATCACTGTCTGCATAGACTCATGGTTTTGGTGGAGGCAGCGATATGGTTTTTTAATTATTTCTCGTTTATTTTCTCTTCTTTTTTTTGTGAAAAATCTTTAGAAATTTACGTTAGCAAAATATGTTGGTTTATGTATATCTATATAGGATAAAGATCTCTATGAGATATTATGTGTCGGATCGGGGAGTCCGAGGAAATTTAAAACTTTATTTGGTGCACTTATTATTTTACAATATTTATGAAAATTGCGCTTATTCAGTCGTCCCTAACAAACAATTTTTCTAAGAACAAATATATAGAGAGTTACAGTATTACAACAGCATCTTAATAACAGCTTTGTTGATCTTTTCGTTACATAAAAGCAAAAACATATTTATAACTTAAAAGTTAGAAGTATTATTGATATAATTTGACATCACTATCGTTTATTAGGATTTATATTTGATAAAGCTCATTTAAATTCATTCTATAACTTGTATATGTTTTTCGTGACAAAAATTTTTTAACATTTATTTTTAATTTAATTAGAATATAGTGACATTAATAAGTAAATATATTAATTAATAAACACGATTTTATCCTCGAACATTAATATATTCTTTACCTCCACTCCCTTTTTTCTAAGCTTTCAATTAAGGGCTCCGCAAACTAGGCTCCGTCGGGCCCTGTGCCTGCTTGATTCGACACGTAATATCCTATATAGATCTATATCCTATATTAAAATACATTTACCAACACTTTTTACAAATCTAAATTCATACAAATTTTTCACAAAAAAAAAAGAGAAAACAAACGAGAAATAAATAAAAAACCATTTCGCTGCCCCCGTTAAAACCATAAGTCTATGTAGACAGTGCTGGATTACCCGATTGGCCCAACTGGGCCATGACCTAGGGGTCCCATATAATTAAGGTCTCCCCAAAATTTAAAACACATGTTTTTTTAATTTTAATGGTACTTTAATATAATATTTTATTGTGAATTAATTAATAATGTAAATAATGCGATTTAAACATTATTATTTATTATCATTCTACATTATTTATAAAAATACTTAAAATATTTCTGTTCCAAGTAACCCTGTAGAGACTTGAAAACTTCCGGAATTTCAAAGTATACAAAGGATACTTTGAAATTATACTAAGTATACTTTGAAATTATACTGAGTATACTTTGAAAATATACAAAGTATACTTTGAAAGAATACTAAGTATACTTTGAAAGTATACTAAGTATACTTTGAAAGTCTATACTATCTAAATCTATGTTATAAAATTTATATATATATATATATATATATATATATATATATATATATATATATATATATATATATATATATATAAATATATATATATATATATATATATATATATATATATATATATATATATATATATATATCTGTACGAAAATCTATACTAAAAAATATATTTATATTTTAATAAGTAATATTGAGTAAATAAATTTCAAACTTGTTATTTTAATAACTACTTTGGAATTTATTTAATTATATAACTAATGATCTTTTGTATCTAACTTTCTGATTAAGTCGGATTTCATGAAAACATTTTCGATTTTTTAATTAATATAAAAATTGACAAATATTAATTTATTCATTATCATAGATTAAACCATGCCACGATCTTACCTAATTGGGTCAAACAAAAAAGTAAAAGCAGGCACGAATCTGAATGAAGCTCTTCAGTTAGAAAATAGTGATCTCAAAACTTGCGCTTTGATGTTCTCATCGTTAAAAAGTATGTTAGACAAAATCAATCAACCAATCAATCATTTATTTCACTTTATATAGAAAGTACAAAGTTAGAATCATTCACAAACAATTATTTAACTGACGGAAACGTGAAGACCTACAAATGTTCATTACAAATTTGACAAAAGGTATAAGAAATTACTAATACATGAATATTATTAAGTAATGTTATAATAATAGTAGTAGTAATAATAATAATAATAATTATAATAATAATAATAATAATAATATTTTAATAATAAAAACAAAAACAAATAACGCTAAAAATAATTTTAAAAAAAGGCACCTCAAAATATAAAGAATCTAAAATTAATAAATAACCGGTTTTTAAATAGAACGATAACAATACAGTAACTAAAATATCAACAATAGCATGTTATTTAAGAAAAGGGTCAAAAACAACTTGAATTTTACAGGTACAAAGGGTAAGATTAAAACGACATGGAAAACAATTATTGAGATAAATAACACAGTAAAATCTTCACTTATTATTTTATTTTAGATAAATTCCTTGACTTTGTTGATGAAGAAGCTCTACTTCCTTTTTTTTAGATACGTTTTCTTGATTTCAGAGGGATGATAGTTCCATGATTTAATAGATTGATATTTAATGGAATTAATGCCATACTTAAGTGTTTGCTATAAAGGTATTACAAGATTGTTACATGATGCTGATCTACAGTGCTGGGCAAATAGATCCGACCACTAAGGTTTTCAGACAGAAACGTAATACCACTTCAATTTGATGATAATATGATTGAATTAAACGGAACAAACAACATTCACATAAGTCAATGACACATTTTCAAAGAAACTAACAATTAGTTCACATCAGAAAAGAGTTTCTAGTATCTCGAATGTCTTGCTCCGGGTTTGAGTGACAGCTTCTATTTTTCGAGGCATTGAAGCATTAAGAGAGTAACACTAATCAGGCGTTAATTTTTGGGATCACGCCTCCTGTATGGCCTCCTTCAAAGTTGTCGCCGACGTCGAGTTTGCTTTTGCCACTTCTGCTTTCAATTTTACCCAGCAATTTTCAATCGGGTTTAAATCCGGTGATGAGCCAGGCAACGGAACAAAAACATTGATGGAATTCTCTTGAAACCATGTCTTGACAATCTTTGCCTGATAACATGGTGCGCCGTCATGCATAAAGATGTTACAGTTGCGAGTTCTGAGCCAAATAGGAACATTTTACTTTATTATTTGCAAATAATTAACAGCTTTCATAGTTTCACCTGGCGGCATGAGATGCCGCCAGGTAAAACTATGAACATTCACTTTATGCGTGGCAAATTGTTTCACCTGCAATTCGTCTGAGAACATGACACGTCACCACATTGCCACAGTCCAATTTTTATGTGCTTGACGAAATTTGAGGCAATCACAAATATTTTTTTGAAATAGTCGTAGTTTTAATACAGCGCGAATGGATCGTAGACTGAAATTGTCCACAAGACGTCGCAGAATGGTGCGAATGCTCACACTCACATCAGGAGGCACTTCATTTGTGAATTTTTGAAGATGATGCCAGTGGGTCCTTCGTGGCTGCGCGGAGGGTCAAAGCGTCAGTTTTTGATGTAGAACATCTCGGCTTGCC
Organism: Hydra vulgaris; assembly: GCF_038396675.1. Taxonomy (NCBI): domain Eukaryota; kingdom Metazoa; phylum Cnidaria; class Hydrozoa; order Anthoathecata; family Hydridae; genus Hydra; species Hydra vulgaris. The sequence continues at coordinate 29,071,647 of NC_088920.1, forward strand.
ACTTGATGTTCCTGCAGCGCTGTTGCCTGTTGACTTGATGTGCTGAATGACGTTGTGAACAGTTGTCTTAGGCACTTGTAAACGTGCAACAATTGCACGTTCAGACTGCTCGTCTTTCATTTAAAGTTGTATTTTAGCACATTTTCAGGTGATGTTGTCGCCATAGTCAAATGCAAACATTAATTCAAAGCCACGCATGCGATTGTATGTATAACAATGGTAGAACTGTTTTGATAGACTGATAACTAGCTAATCACGCATGCAAAGCGTGATAGTGAAATTCCGAGGAAAGCGCCTACACTACAATGTACAGACTGAATACATAGATGAACAATGCATGGTCGGATCTTTTTGGCCAGCACTGAAAGATTATGGCAATGACTTTTATTAACAAATATATATCAACTATTGAAGCTTATTGGTAAGTTATGATGCAAACTATCCCATTCAAGTGCGCGATTCAGTGGGAATACTAGATATTTTAGATTCATAATTTTTGAGAGATTGTAGAGGAGTTTAGAGTCAAATCTATTCGATTGGAAACGAACCATTTCAAGTGATTTGTTTTGATGGCTTTCTATGGTTTTTGTATACTTTGACTGGTTTTGTCCCCATATCTGACAACCATAAAGCATATGCGAGTTAAATATACCATAAATTTATGAGAGTCTCGTAGCTAACAAAATGCCTGATCTTTGCTAACATTCCATTTGCACGGATAAGGTTAAGGGCAGTCTGCTTCAGTTGGTGTTTGAAGGAAATTTTTTTATCTAACATTGTTTCTTAATACTTTATTTGACTAAAAAGTTGTAACTTTTTACAACTGATTCTTAAATTTAATTTTTATGAATTTGTACAGAGTGTGGTTTAAGTAGAATGATTTCAATTTTTTTAGCATTTAGGGATATTTTATTTTAATTAGGGATATTTATCTTAACCGTTGAACCAAGCAAGCCAAGTCATAATTAAGGTGTTGATTTGTTTTTTCAAGTGATTTTTAGGTTATGAGGACATTAGTGTAATCAGCATAATGATATGTTTTTGAAAACTTGGTGCATGTGTTTAAGCATTAGAGTAGATAAGAAAAAGGAGAGGGCCAAGAATGGAACCTTCAGGAACACCTATAGATAATGATTTGGTATTAAAAGAGATATCAGAAATTGTAACAAATTGAGAACGGTTCAAGAGGTATGACTTAAATTATAAGTGAGCAACTTCTCTGAGACCATAATGACGTAACTTTGATAACAGAATTCAATGATCCACAGTGTCAAATGACTTCTGTAAGTCTATTAAAACTCCATAATTAATGTGTTATTGTCTTAAGCTTCGCGTATAGTTTCGGTTGTGTCTATGAGTGCTTGGTTAGTACAACGTTTTTTGCGAATTCCAAACTGAAGCTTATATAGACAATTGTGCTAATTTCTTATACATAAATTTTTCCAGCAGTTTACTGATATTCGATAGTAGTGATATTGGTCAATAATTAAAATGATTTGTGTTTGAGCCTGTTTACAAGATTGGAATAACCCTAGCAATTTTAAATTGGTCTGGACATGTTCCGGATTTAAATGATTTATTAATTATAGCTGTTAATGGTTAACTTTTTTTAAGTTTTATAAGTTTTATTGCTATTGGTCCCAGTTTTCCGTATTTCGGCCATAAATATATATATATATATATATATATATATATATATATATATATATATATATATATATATATATATATATATATATATATATATATATACATACATATATATATATATATTTAATATATATATATATATATATATATATATATATATATATATATATATATATTAAATATATATATATATATATTTAATATATATATATTTATGTTTAATATATATATATATATATATATATATATATATATATATATATATATATATATATATATATATATATATATATATATTAATAATATATAATTTACTTTAAAAAAGTTTACTTAATAGTTGTATAAGTTTGTCGAGATGACATATCCATATTGGTCCCATATGGAAGCCGCGGCCAAGATCCGACGGGATGCCGTTGGTCTTACTATACGGGAGCCAGTTGTCATGCGGTCAAGATCCGACAGTTCTCTGTCGAATCTTGACCGCGGTTTCGATTTTGGGCCAATATGGGTGTGCCCATCGGGTATTCCGTATGGGTCCCAATTAAATCCCATACTTAAAAACCAAAAGGAACCCATTTGAGTTTGCAATCGGAACCCATATGGGAAACCCATCGGGAACCCGCCGAATCATGGCCGCGGTTATCCTCTTGGATCCATATTGTAATAAAAATGTAACTTTCACCATTGACAGTAGAAAAATATAACCTTTAATTTTATAATCGACACTCATTCTAACGTTTTAAAAATGTACTTGTAATAAATAAGCACATGCTTGTGATTCATATAATAAATTGATAAATAGAATATATAAAACTATTATATAAATATAATTTTATATTTGTATTGAATATAATTTGATGTATATTGTTTACAACTTTATATATATATATAGTATATAACTGTATACATACATACATGCAAACATACATACATACATATATACATACATTCATACATACATACATATATACATACATATATTCATACATACATACATATATACATACATACATACATACATACATACATACATACATACATACATACATACATACATACATACATACATACATACATACATACATACATACATACATACATACATACATACATACATACATACATACATACATACATACATACATACATACATGCATACATACATACATACATACATACATACATACATACATACATACATACATACATACATACATACATACATACATACATACATACATACATATATACAGAGGGTTACAAATGTTATCGTACAATGAATTATTTAATAAATTTAGTCATTTTTTATATATTTTTCAGATTTTTTTTGTTGAAAATATGTACAAAATTTATTTTATAGATCAAAATTAATGCAACATTAGTTTTGATCTGGGAAAGAAAAATTTTATATTTTTAGAAAATTCCTTTGAAAAACTTTGATTCATAAAAAAGGTCTTGTTTAAAATATTACAAAAGTCTTCGTAAGATATAAAAATCTTTCAGAAAAACAGAAAAAAGTGTTAAGAAAGGTATCAGAAAACCAAATTTCAATAACGCGTTGCTTTTCCCTTGCTTTTTATAATAACTCTCAATTTATCTGGCATAGAATGAACCAGTTTTTTTGTGATTCCATGACTTAAATAATTCCATGCACTCTCAAAGGCCATTTCATCTGTGGTTTGTCAGCGAAGTGAATTTTATGCA
>NC_088920.1:29080000-29082500 GCF_038396675.1 Hydra vulgaris
ACTCAGAAGCATGCTAATGACTTCCCGGACCTCGAGTAACCCAAGCTTCCGAGAATAAGGAAGATGCCAGTAAGGAATGAGGATGGTTGTAGTACCACATATCATTATGTTGAGACAGCTATTCAGTACTATTGTGCCACATACTACAATGTAATTGATTCTTCTGTTGACACTATCAAATATCGTTTTGATCAAGCAGGACAGAAACAACTTGAAAAGCTGAAGAAACTTTTACTTTCTGAAGATGTCACAGATACCATAACATGGATAAAGAAGACATACACAGGTATTGACACGGACTTACTAGATGTGCAACGTGGGCTATACAGAACAATGTTTGATGAAATTCCAAGGTATGTCAGTGATGTTGTCTCACATCTCACACAGTTTTCCTCTTCTCAATTATCTTCTATTTCTGAAGTTGTCAAATTGTTTAAGCTGATTCTAGTTACTCCAGCAACAAATGCTGTTAGTGAACAAGCATTTTCAACAATGAGAAGACTCAAAACTTTTCTGAGAACGTCGATGAAACAGCAGAGGCTGAATAATTTGGCAATTTTACACATCTATTCAAACTGTGCAAACCAACTTGATCCAGAAAAATGTGATAACAAAATTCTGCACGAATCATCCTTATAGAACAAATTTATTCGGATTATATTGTCTTTATTTTGAACTTGAACTATAGTACTACAGGTGTATACAGTTTTAGGTACCTACAACCTAAACTGTTTTATACTATTATAAACTATTTCTGGTTATTATTAGCCTTTTGTATTCTCATTTTATATAGAATCTAATATGTACTATAGTGCCCTTATATTCTCCATTCAACAAATACAAAATAATAATATGTAATTTTAATATGTATAACTCTAATGAAACGTATAAAACAACATTTATTTTTGGGGGTACACCAAAGGAATGCGCCCTTTTCAGTGTAGTCCCCCTAGTTTATAAAACCTTCCCAGGCCCCTGTAAAAACACACACACTCATATATATATAATTATATATATATATATATATATATATATATACATATATATATATATATATATATATATATATATATATATATATATATATATATATATATATATATATATATATATATATATATATTTCTGAAGTTTTTTCTGAGATTTCTGAAAAGTCTTCATTGACAAAACATTGTGCAAAAAATTGAAATTAATAAGTGATTTCTAATAATTTTTTATTTCTCTGTTCTTTTAAGAACATTGAGCACTCTTTTTTATAGATTACATTAATAATTGTTGTTATAATTATATATACATATACATATATATATATATATATATATATATATATATATATATATATATATATATATATATATATATATATATATATATATGTATATGTATGTATATATACATATGTATATATATATATATATATATATATATATATATATATATAGAGATATATATATATATTTATATATAAATATGTATATATATATATATATATATATATATATATATATGTAAATATATATATATATATATATGTAAATATATATATATATATATATGTAAATATATATATTATTACACGTTTTATATACTAAATAAATAAAAACTCAAAGGTAATTGAATCGCCTTTGATGTGGAAAAATTTGTCTTTTATTATGTTTCCCTATTTGCATTGCATAACTTTTTTATGTTTATTTTTTTTTTTTAGTTTACCCACAACAAGCTAATATCATGGTTACTCCCTACGTTTTAACACATCCTTCAATTGCTGGTCAACTGCGATTAAAAATAGTCAAAAATAGAGCGACTTAGGCAATCAGGAAAAGAATATATAAATTTGAGAGGCAAGGATATTCAACCCAAAGGTATTAAAAATAAGATTGTGGAAATTTTTGCAAGTTTAATCGTTCCGTGAAAATTTCAGAAGACTAGAGAAAAGTTTTATTTATTGGACCGTGGGGATTGTCTCAGATTGAATATCAACACTTTTTTAGTAAAACTACTGAACGATTAGATAAAAAAAAAGACTCAGACAAATAAAGTAATCAAATTAATAAAAAAATATACTTATTTTTACAATTTCTTTGTTGATTATGTCAAACATTGTGTATGTAAGGTGTTTTATTTGTCTACATTAGACATCAGCAGCAGGCAAATATCAAACTTTTATGAAAATAAGCTTGAAACTGTTATTCTTGCCCCTTCAAAATGGGTGAAACATTGTAAAAAAAATTTTTTCAAATGACTAAACAGAGTACAGAATATCATATTAACTTCATTCCACGAGTTGAGTCACATTATTGTCGAATCATTTCCTGCAAACAATACTTTGATAGTTCATTAAATTTGAAGAAACTTTATGATTTGTATTTAACATATTGCCCTCAATATAAAATTTTATAAACAAATGAATATATGCACCGCAATATTTTTAACAACAAATTTAATATTGAATTTCAAAAGCCAAAGAAAGATCTGTGTGATACATGCTACCAATTTTTCA
>NC_088920.1:29087500-29137500 GCF_038396675.1 Hydra vulgaris
GATCATAGTAGCAGGAGTGTTTGGATCACTATTTGGACCATCATCTGGTCCCAACATACCTCTTTTCCAGAGATTTCAGCAATATTGGCCCAAAGTTAATCAAGGAAATTTTAAACCTCTGGATGACATTCGAATGAAAATACCCCTGGTGCAAGAATTACAAAATGAAGTGATTGCATTCCTCAAAGAAAACCTGCATGTTAAAATGCCAAGGGATGACTACAAAGAAATCATGGATCTCTGTCTGTTAATACTTGGAAAACTGCCTGATCAAGAAGAGAAAAATTATCATTTCAAGATCCCTGGTGCTTATCACATGGCTCGCTGGATGGCCAAGGTTATTTATTGTTTTAAGATTTATTTATTTCGTGAAGAGTTCAAGTTGACCACAAAAGAGGAAAAAAATCTCTGTGAATTTTGCTAATTTGCTAGTCTGGTTTATGTAAAATCTTGGATATCATGCACAAATGCCAGCGATGCTCCAGTTAATGACTTGTTTCTGTTTCAGCAACTTAAGCAGTTTGCAGTTGTGAATAAAACGATTTCCGAAGCAGCAGTCAAGAACTTTCAAAACCATTTGTGGTACCTTTCACCAGAATTGGTCCCACTAGCTTTGTTTTTAAACAAACTTCAAACGGAAGAGAAGCGAAAAATGATTTCCAACATAAAATTTCACGGTGAGAACTGGTCTGAAAGGTTGATCAAATTAAAGAACATTGAAAGTCTAGAGAAGAAATCTCTGGACATGCTGGTGACATCAGTTTCAGCAAGTGCGTTGCGGTCAATGAAGGTTGATATTGATTTTCTGTTCAACAACGATTCAGCTACCTGGAATGATTCCCCAGAATACCAAGAAGGAAAAAATTTAGTATATTCATTGAAAGTAGTAAATGATGCTGCCGAACGATCTGTGGCTTTAATGTCGATGTTTAATGAATCGATTACAAGGAATGAATCTGAAATGCAGAGGTTAATTCAGGTGGTTGAGGATCACAGAAAGCGAGTGCCAGATGCCAGAAAGTGTACTCTGAAGAGTTATAGTCCTCGCTAGCATTAACATTGCACGAACTATAACATTACGATAATTAAATGTTAATTGCTCATATGATTTTTTGTTTATAATTCGTATTTTAATCAATGACAAAGAGTCAAAAATCCTAGTGTTTTATTTTGGAAAAATTCTGATATAACAAAAACCGCAGAACTTTAGTCGTATTGCAGTATTTTATTTCATTAATTTCTCTGCTAATAAACCAGTCTAAAGTGGATGAGGATTGTAATTTGTATTCAGAATTTAATATTTAGAGATAATTAAAACTGATCAAATCTGAAAAATCTAATTAACCGGGTTTTAGAAATTTGTGGAACTTTGTTACTTTTTCCATGTAATTCATATTTTTCGTAAAACTTTATGGTCATTGAGCACCCCCTAAACATTATCTGATTGGAAAGATTTTTTGCACAGTTAATTACTATGTCAAATGGCACAAAATAAACAACTATGCAATCAAATCTGAAAAAAAAATTTTTTTTGGACAGCCCTAATATATATATATATATATATATATATATATATATATATATATATATATATATATATATATATATTATATATATATATATATATATATATATATATATATATATATATATATATATATAATATTCCGACCTGGTTGTCAGAAAGTTTCTCCATATTTTGTTGACAAAAAGTAAAAATCGAAATGCATGTCCGGAATTCTTTTTATTATTCATTGATTGACTGCCTGCCCCAACCGAACTCTAAGTCGATGTAAAAGTACTCTCTTGAGAGTTAGACTATACGATACTCGATGTAGCAACACTCCGTTGCGAGTCAGGCTATTTGTAAGTCGATGTAGCAGCACTTTGTCGCAAGTCAGGCTATAAGGTGGTCGATGTAGCAACACTTCGTGCGTGATTTGCATTATTAAAAATAAAAATGAAAACATTTTATAAAAAAAAACTAAAAAATAAAAACATTTTATAAACGAAAATAAAAATAAAAACATTGTTTATATTATTAAAAACATTCAAAATGTTTTTAAAGACATTGTGGTCAATTAGGTTTGCGTTTTTGGGTTTTTTTAATAAACGAATAATTTTTAATTAAATTAATGGTTTTAACTTTCTGACAATTCAGAAATGTCGGACGAAAGTCGAAAGTAATTAAAAGGGACATACATGTTGGCATAAGAACCATTTTTAATACCAAATGCAACAAATTGTAGAACTCGTCGGTGTAAAAGTCTAAACACGATCGCTTGAAGTGGATACGGGTCAAAAGATATCAAATTAGGACATCCTTCTATGGAAATTTTATTTTTATGCCATAGACGAGAAAATTATTTAGAAAAAATTAATTTATAATATGTATTTAAAAGATTTCGATCAAAGCCTTTTTAAGCAAGTCGACGTCCTGAATTAATTATTTATTTTATTATTTATCATAACATTATATTCTAATTTTTAATAATTCGATATTAAAAACGTTTTTGAAAAAGTAGCTCTTAATATTCATTAAAAATGACGCTTATAGTTTTGACGAATTAGAAGACCAACAAAAAAATAAGATTCGTAATTCTTAACTAAAGATAGACCAATTCAAAAATATGAAAAAAATTCCGATTCTAAATCCAATTTTTCGTTGCGATTGTGATTCTATGCCGATTTCAATTCTTTTGCGGTTCAAATTATTTTAAATACGCAAATAATATTAATGCAATTGAAATGATGATTAAGTACTTCGTAATAAAAAACGCAGTCTTAATTTAACAAATACAAGTTTTAATTGTGAAAATACCCACAACCTTTCTATGGGTACAGATGGTTAAGAACTGAATAAATAGTATAATAGTGATTCGCAGAATGTATGTAGCAGCATGTTTGTTGTATGGAACCTTATATTTATAAGTAAAAAATACCATTGCCATAAGTAATAGTATGAAAGATTAAATTCATAAAATGTTAAATTTCAGTATTTACGTAAGCGCTTACCGTTAGTACTAATTGTTAAAAATAGCAGGTTCTTCTTCAAAAATACGAGCATTTTTCATCTTAAAGTAGTTTTATCAAGGCACAGCTGATGCATGCAATCTATTAAAGACTGCCTAATCATTTTCACTATTTTTATCAGAATTCTGACTGTCTGATGCATTACGCTCACTGCCCGATGAACTTAAAATCCCTGTTTTTTATTGAGAATATCGCAAACTGCTGAATATAGCCCATGCGCATAACAAAGTTGATGTTCCATCCCGTTTAATCTTCCATATTTTTCATAACTGATGCACAGTCAGTTACACAAAAAATTATATGCTTCTTTGTAGATAAATTAAATTCGGATAATTTGTTTTCAACCATATCGAATATTTTTTCAGCTGGAAGCAACCTAACTACTCGAATCATCTCCAAGTTCGAAAGCCTAGTTACCGAATGCACATTTAAATTCAAATTGCAATGACTCTTTAAAGATTTGTATTCGTCCATCAAAATAGAGAATCTTGAGCCACCTTGAATTTGCATAGTGATTTCCTTTACCACTCCTTGTTTTGCTAGATGGTATTGACTTTTTACCAAACTCATTACATGAGAAGGGTTTTTCGGCAATAACATTCCTTTCCTTTATCAGATAAAGATTTTCTTATAGATTCGGATTTTGCAATAGCATTAATAGAAAAGCCATCTGCAGCCGTAAATTTTGAAACAATTTCTTCTCTAGATTCCTTTTTTATAAATGTCGTAATTTTAGGTTGAGCATTTCTAACTTCAAAATTCGTGTCTTTGTTTGGCCTTTTTTTGTTATTTCAATTTCGACTTCCTTGTGAAGATTTTTGAAATGACGAAGAAGACCACTTGTTAAAAATACTTTACACGTTATTGTTGTTTTACAGATATTTTAAGTGGGAGATTCTGTGTTTTTTTTCTTTTGTAAAATTTTGCCATGCCTTAGATCCACTTGACATGATGTGGTATATTTATTATCCTATCAATTAAGTAGATTAAAATAAACTAAAATTAAATTATAAAACATTATTACCTACAAAAAAATCCCGAAATAGTGTGCTAATAGTAGGTTTACATAAATTATTCTAAATTAGTTGTAATTACTAAATACATATCATAAACTTCACTTACTTGGTTTTTCACTTATTTCACTTTTTACAAACTACTTTCTTTACGTAACTGATTACTTTACTTACTAACTTCCAACTTTTATGCGTAACTAATTACTTTTTTTGCAAGTACATGTACTTGTAACTTGTCCGTGGTTATTTTATATTTAACATATCAGGGACTACCCTTTATTCATTATAGTTTTTTGCAATTGAGATTATTTATAAGATTAGTCACCAATTTTTTGCAGTTTTAGTTTGTGTCTAACATAGATAAAATATTATTATTGAATCTGATTTACAAGATGATTGGGTTTGTTTATTTAAGCTTTATATGCTGTAAGTTACAACATATAAAATATAAATTAGTAAATCAAATCTATTTATAAATCAAATTCAATAATAATATTTTATCTATCTTAGCAACAAACCAAAACTGCAAAATATTGGTGATTTAATTGCCCATTATAATATATCTTCATAATTTTTATAGAAATTCATTACAAAGGAGCAAACAAAGTAATTAGTACTCAAATTTTGAGTAATAACATTTTTAATATTTTTACAAATGTTTAAAACATGTTTAAAAAAATTACCGGGACTCCCGGGAAATTTTTTTGAAATACCGGGATAACGGTATGGTTTTTTACCTCTGGGATCCCGGGAAACCCTAAATTGAGAAACCTTAATTCGAACCTCTGATAACTCAAACTTTGTCAAGTCAAGTCAAGCTAATTTGGAGCCATTTTGGAGGTTCGAGTTATTGTCATCGATGTATAATCCATATCATTGCATAATTATGTTTATTTTGTTGGCGGTTTGATGTATGTTCATAGGTAATTTTCCACCCTCTTAAAAACTGTCAATCTGTAAGATTGCAGACTAACTAAGCTGTTATTGATATATGAATGTTAATCATAAAATTTAATTAAGAACAAAAAACTTATTAAAAGAATAAAATAAACAAACCGTCTTGCATTGAGTATTTCTTGGCAACTAAGCTTATCAATTTTTTTGTATGTAATGAAGTTTTTTGAAACATAAAGTTGTTACAATCATCATAATTTTTTTTGCATCATAATATATTCTTTTAATAAAAATATATTATTTATATAGCATTCTATAGGTCTTCGCATGGGCCCTTTTGAACGCGGAGCCCGACGTTCCTGGTCTATTTTTAAATCACGAATAATATCCCGGCCCTGGGAATATTATTCGTGATTTAAAAATAAAAAATCAACGAATTATTCAACAATTTTAAATATTAGATTATAAATATTATATTATAAACATTTCAATACATATATATTATAATTATTACATTACATAATACAATTTATTTATATAATTACATAAATGATTAAAAAATATTCTTTATTATTAAAAAATTATTTGAAAAAGTTTTTTGGCTCTGTAATTAAAAAATATTTGCTTTTTATTTGTTAGACAGACTACACTCTGCGCTTAAGCTACAAAAGAAAACTTACTCAAAAACAAACCATACAGACAGACAATGATTCAGGAGGTAATATAACAAAATTAAGCAAATAATTTTAAAAAATCTTTAGCTTTTTCTTCATACATTAGCTTAAATTTTTCTTTAGTTTTTATACGTATAACTTTTTTTTATTGTTGTTATTTCAACTTTTATTTATTATATTGTTCATTTTTATATTATTTTTTTTTTTTTTTTTTTTTTTTTGCTTTTGTTTTTTGTTTTCCCTGTACAATCTTTGGTAATATTCACCATTCAGTCTTAAAGGTCTTACCCACTATTTAATTAAAACCTTTAAATAAACCTTTTTATCCCTCCCCCCCCCCCCCCCTTCATCTTTAAACATTTCAATTGCATTGGAATCAAATAAGACAAAAAAAATACAAAAAATTTATAATTTTAATATATCGTCATTAATTATGCGCATAACGAACTCAAAAATAGCATATTTTCTAACCCAGTAGGCACGCAACGTTTTATTCACGTTTCAATCACGTGTATTTTAGGTGACTTCGTCCAGGTTACTATTTTACGTGAAAGTTACGTGAAAGTTACGTGCCAAAATATCGCGTCTAACGGAACTTTTTTTATTCTTAATAAAAACCTGTGATAAGAAATATAAAATTATATTTTTTATTATATTATTTAATTTTTTTATAGTATAGTTTTTGTTTTCATTATATTAGTTATAATTATTTTACTTTTATGATGATATAATTAATTTTTATTGTAGTTTAATCATAATTAAAAAAAAAAATTAGTCTACATAATATCTTAAAACGCAATGCATTTAAAACAAAACTAAATAGTCCAATATATTTTAAGTTGTAATATCTAATATCCAAATTACATCAAATTAAGTTAAATAAATTAGTACCAAGCGTCCCTATTTGCAACACAAATAAGATTAAACTCAAATACAAGGTATGCTTTATTTCTACTTTAACGGGTGATGCGGAAGTTATCGGACAAAATAAAAACGTCAATAACTTATTTATAAATAAAAAAACAAACTACTATTATATTTTTTTTAAATAAAGCATTTATCTTTTAATAAAAATATATTATTTTTTATATGAAAAAACACCACCATCTGCAATTAATCTCAATTTTGCTCTGACGCCTTTCATATGCGACTGTAAAAAGTTTAAATCAATTTCTTGTAGTTTTAGTTTAATGCGATTTCTTGTAGTTTTAGTTTAATGCGATCAATCGAAACTTGCTCTGTTGAAGCTTGCCAATCTCCCTCGTAAACCTTCTGTGCCAAATGTCCCCGAAAATTTTCAATTGGTCGTGCTTGAGGCACATTTGGGGGATTGGATTCTTTATCAACGTAATAGACATATTAGTCCATCCAATTTAGAGAATCTTTAGAATAATGAGAACTTGCTAAATCTGGCCAAAATAAATAGTTAAATTCTCCATGATACTTGTGAATAAATGGAAGAAGTCGTTTTTCTAAACATTCATTAATATAGATTGATGAATTGATCGCTACAGCCTTGGAAGTGCGAAACAATGGCTCGGACATACCACGGTCAGATATGGCTATCCACATTAATAATTTTTTTGGAAATTTCTCTTTTCCTATAAAACGAACACTTTCTGGACATGTCTTTTTGCTGTTTGTGTAGTATCCAGAATCTCTAGGCATGTTGTCCCCTGCAAAACAAAAGTATTTTTTGTCATCGATGACTAGAAGCGATTTTGTGTGATAGAGTTGGTTAACTAGTTTCCTGCTTCTTTTCTTTGCCTTTATTTGTTGTTCTATAGTGTATTTTGTAGTCTTTTCACGTTTTCTATATTTAATATTCATTTTTTTTAACTGACGACCAATTGTCGATTGATTTACACCGAATTTAATACCTATTTTTCTCTGACTGACCCATTTTCGATTGTTGACAAGTCTCGTTAATTCGGCTTTCTTTTCTCTAGTCCAGGATGTCGGACGACCAGGGTGCTTTCTATAAGAAAACGATTGAACAGTTTCAAGTCTTTTTAGGTTATCATATATTGTACTTCGAGCAAATCCTTCCTTTTCAAAATGATTTACGATTTTTTTTTTTTTTTTTTTTTTGTACTAGGTTTATTTACAAAAAACATTTTTAGTCGCTTTCGAAAAGATTCTTGTTCAGCTGCATTTAACCTCATTTTAAATAATTGTGTTTCAAATAATAAAGTTTATATTTTATAGAACGTTTATGCCTACGCTTAAACGTTGTGAGCAGCCGTGGCGCAGTGGTTAGAGTTCTGGCTCAGAACCCAGAGGTCCTAGGTTCGATGCCAGCTCTAGCCATATAAGCGACATGGGTACGGAAGGAGGCGTGAACTTCTTGTTAAATGCTCTCCCGCGGTGCTCTGTGATAAGACCGTAAGGACTTCTAGGAGCACCTAAAATAACGACAAAAAAAAAAAAAACCCACAAAAACTTATTATTATGCTCAAATAATGAAATTAGGATTTGTCCGATAACTTCCGCATCACCCGTTATGATATAATATTTTAGACTGGCGAATTTGTCCATTTTGCTTACTTAATTTAGTACAAAATAAGTTATGTTAGAACGAATTTAATATCAAATTAAGTAAGCTACATGGACAAATTATAAGTTCTAGCAGAACTTATTCTTGATTCTTGAGCAATAATAATGTCTGTAGAACTTCTGCATACATTATTGCTCAAGAGTCGATTAGATAAAAACCAAAAATAGATTTTCTTCTATTATTTGGTTTTTATCAACAAGGTTAAAGAATTTATCCAAGATAATATCAATAAACAAATGTGTTATTTTATTTATTATTGATATATGTATATATTATTATTATATACTTTATCTTTTTGTAATATATGACATCTTGATCTTGTGGTTTACTTGTTAAAAAAGGTTAATACTTATTTGTTTCATTTTTTTATACTATTTAAATATTATATAATTAATATATATATTTGAGTTGTATTTATGAAATTATTATTGTATATATTATATGACTTTTATTGCTATTGTTATTATGTACAATATAAAACAGGTTATTAACGCAGATTTGTTCAATGTTTTCCCCACAAAAAGATGATTATGATGCTATTGTATTTGAAACTGCATTATACTTATCTTTCAATGTTGACAACCTTCCAATATGTAAAGCAAGTTTCTTTCAAATATAGCATTGCTTTTTTTAAAAATTGTTTCATGATTTAGATCAAAGAAATAGCAACACCAGAAAATCTTGTTGCTAAAACAGTTGGCGACTCACCATGTAAGACTTGTGTTAAAAGTATGTGATTTAAGATAATTATTTAATAATCATATTATTATTTAAGTTTTTATTTGTTTCTTTTTAGCTAAATTTGGTGTCGCTAGCTATTATTGGAGAAAATATCGACTTATTCATTAGATAAAGTTTGATGCATGCTCTTACCCGGTTTCCTTCTTCACGTTTCAATCATGTATATTTTAGGTGACCTCGTCCAGGTTACAATTTTGCTTGATTGAAGCATGAAAGTTACGTTGCCAAAATATTGTGTATTTTGGGTCTTTTTTTATTCTTAATAAAAACCTATGATTAGAAACTTGGAAAGATATTCTTTATTTTATTTACTATTTTTTTATAATTGAGTTTCAGGGATTATTTTTTTGGGGATATTCCCTGAATGCCGGATATTTTTCTGAAATTTATCTTTTTCCAAATATCCGAAAAGTTTTCCATACGTGCAAGTTAAAGTATATATTATTGTCATCAACTTGGCTGAATGCAAAATTAAGGGAAAAATTAGGGGGAAAATATTCTGAATTTTTTCAGGATATTTTCCGCAAACAATTTTCAAAATTTTTTAAATATAATGATTATATGAAATATGTAGTTTATATATTCATTATTGTAATTACTTTTTATTATACTTTTATAATAATATAATTATTTTGCATTGTAGTTTTATAATAATAAAAAAAGTATCAGGGTATAAGATATCTTATAACATCGCAATGCATTTTTGACAAAAATAAAATGTTACATACAGTTGTGGACAAAAGTTTGCGACCACTGCGATTTTCACATATTTTTTAATGTATTCTACTCTGAATTGCTTTTGGGCTACTTTAGTGCTACAATTTTGTACCAATTTGTGCTAATTGTCAATTAGAGTCTAAAATTGATGTTTACATGTTTATTTTCAGATATAACTGAAATATTTTGGAACATTTTATATTACGGAGACCTTATTTAAAGCAGTACTAGTTAAAATGGTAGGCAGTAAAGAACTGACATCTGAAAAGCAAGCTCAGGTCGATATTTTGTACAAAGAGAACATTTCTATAAGACAGATAGCTAAAAAGCTCGGTATTTCACATTCCACTGTTGTAGCTACTGTAAAGAGAAATCAAGAGCTGAAAAGTTTTAAATCCCGTTCAAGCGCTGGGCTCCCGAAGGTTACAAGCAATCGTATGGATAATGCTATAATAAAGGCAGCAAAAAAATCACCAAGAGCATCCTCAAGTGCCATTAGAGGCAAACTGCCTGGATCACCATCCAAAAAAAAAAACAGTCGGACAATACGCAGACGATTATTTGATGCAGGCTTGAAATCTTACCGACCAGCATGGAAGCCGAAGCTTTCACCAAAGAATATTCCCGATCGCATAGCGTTTTGTCAGAAGTACAGGCAGTGGACACCAGCCCAGTGGAAACAAATGATGTTTTCAGATGAGACAACATTCACGCAATTCTACTCATTTTGTAGACATGTCAGACGCCCACTAAATCAGAGGCATAATCCAAAGTACGTTATACCAACAGTCAAACAGGCTCCAAAAGTTATGGTTTGGGGAGCAGTCTCTGGTAGCGGTCGTGCCGGCATTTAGATTATGCCTAAAAATACAACGATCAATGGTGCTGTTTACTTGAGTATACTGATGGATAAGCTGCCACCATTTGTACCAATACATGGCATCACTCATTTCCAGCATGATGGTGCACCTTGTCATGGTACCAAGGCTGTTAAGGACTGGCTGCGTTCTGAAAACATCCCGCTACTGGAACCTTGGCCAGGCAACAGTCCAGATCTCAATATTATTGAGAATGTTTGGACTGTAATGAAGCAGAAGATTGCTGCACATAGCCCAAGTTCTGAAGATGACCTCATCAACTGGATTAAATGCGTGTGGGTGCAGGAGATTACGCCGGACTATTGCAAGAAACTGTGTGAATCGATGCCAGGACGTATTGAAAATATTCTCAAAAATAAAGGATTTCATTGTAAATACTAAAATATGAATAGACATGCTGTTTAACCTGTATAGTGTGAATAAACATTCGAAATATATGTAATGATTTATAATTTACTACTTGTTTTTTTAAATTTTGAGTGTTTTTTGTAAAAAATTGCAGTGGTCGCAAACTTTTGTCCATGACTGTATATAATATTTATCTAAACATATTATATTATTTTATATCTGAGTTTTATCAATTTAGGTTTAATAAATATATTACATAGCTTAGTTTAAAATCGTGTAACGTTATGGCAGATAATTCTCATATTTCAACATGCAAAAGATCAAACCCTAATACAAGGTATACTTTTTTTTCTACCCTATTATATAATATTTTAGACTGTCAAATTTGTTGATGTAATTAATTTAATAATAAATAAGTTATTATAACTTATTTAATATTAAATTTATTAAACTGCATGACAAATAATAAGTTCTGTATAAAATATTATTGACTAGGAAGATGCAATGGTATTGTTATGTTATTGCCTAGGAATATCATTCTGTAGTAAGACACAATAACCTTTTAACTTTTAAAGTTTGAGAAAATTCACTTTTCCCTCTCTTCGTCTTTTTTTGTGATCGCGCCCTGTAGCAAGAATTTAATTTAGTTCATATCTTGTTGGAGAATGCAACTTGATTCTGAGTTGAATTTTCAGCACTCGGTATTTATTGGTGACCTAATTTGACAATACTTTATTATACATGCTTTTAGTTTTATACTTAATATATTATATATAATTAGGGGTAGATGAGGCTCTTTAGCCGTGGTGAATGTTTCCACAGCAAAAGGAGCCTCAAGATGAAAATCTCACCATGGGTAGGAAAATCATGATATAAAATCCCCACACTAATGTTGTGTGGTTATGTGGTAACTATTACATTTTTAAAAATTGTTATAATTTTTCTGTGTGCATTCTAAAATTACATTTAATGTTCAAAACTTTGTAGATTACTCATTTAAAGCAACTTCGTGGGCTGTCACCTTTGCATCTAGTGAGTTAATGTATGAACAAGTTAATGCAGAAACAAGTGCAAATATAAGAAGATGGAAAACAAAGAAAACAAATTATTCAATCAGATGTTAACACATAAGGTGAGTACAGGTCTTTTTCTAATCACGCGCATCAGTTATTAACTTATATATAGATATATATTTATTTATAGACAGATATTAGATATAGATATATATAGATAAACAATATTTTTTTAGACTTGTATTTATTATTTTGTACTTCTTTTTTTTATTTGTCTGTCGACTTTTTTGTTGTCTTTCTTTATTAAATCCTTATTTATTTTTTAGCAATAAGAGTATAAAATTAGAAGGCAAATGACTTTTTTTATTTTTCTACATTGTACGTAGTATTGTTTTCTTAAAATTATTTAATGATTTAGATAAAAAAAAACAACTAGAAAATCTTGTTGCCAAAATGGTTGGCAACTTACCAAGTAAGATTTGTTTTAAAAGTTTGTGATTTAAGATAATTATTAAATAATCATATTATTATTTAAGATTTTATTCGTTTCTTTTCAGCTAAATCTGATTCATTAGATAAAGTTTGATGCGTACTCTTATAGGAGAAAATATCGACTGATTCGTTAGATTATGTTTGAAGCGTGCTTTTATGGGAGAATATATCGACTGGTTCGTTAGATTAAAATTGAAGTGCGCCCTTTGTGGATCGAAGCGTGCTCTTCGTAAGTGGCTGATCTATGACTTTGTACTTATTACTTATTGGATATAAAGAGGATATTTTAACAAAAGTGCAGCTTTTATTACAAATTCAAAATGTTTATGTCAAGAACTAATATACTGACTAATAAAACCATGTAATTTAATACGTATTAAATATTTCCTCGACGATGAGTTTTTTTTCTTTACACGAATCCAAACACTTCGTTTTTATAAAGCATAGTTATTGTTGAATATTACATGCCAAAATTAACGTAAAAAGCACGTCTTTTAGACAGTTCATGGGGACCAAAAAGTCACCTAAATATCACGTGCCAAAAGTAACGTGAAAAACACGTCCATAAATCACGTGAATTGGTCATTTCATGGGGACCAAAAAGTCACCTAAATATCACGTGCCAAAAGTAACGTGAAAAACACGTCCATAAATCACGTATATTGGTCATTTCATGGGGACCAAAAAGTCACCTAAATGTCACGTGCCAAAATAACGTGAAATTCACGTTTTTGTCACGTCGCTGTGCCTACTGGGAACAAGGATAACTAGTTGCAGAGTTTTCCAAATTAAGTGAAACTTTTCAAAAACCTTGCTTCTTATATGAACTGTGTGCTGAGTCAAAAATAAAACTAATATTTTTATTTAATTCTCTAAAATTTACAATTTAGTATAAATCTCTAAAAAATGGCCCGATTAACCCAAGTTTTAATTTGAATGGGATACCATAGTATATATATTTTTGATTTAGCACATTCATCTAACTAAGTTTTAGCTCTGTAAAAAATTTTAAAGAAAAATATTGAACAAAACCAAAGATATCTTTGTTAGAAGGTAGAAGATCTTTAAATCGAGAAAACGCAACGGAAAAGAAAAATTCGAAAAAAAAAGCTACAATTTCAAATATGGTCTGATTTTAGTACTTTTGACCAATGTCATTTAGCTCGGGAATAGCTAAAAAGTGTAGATAAGAACTTGGCTAAGGTACAGTAAAAATATGGAGAAAAAGTGCATACTAGTTACGGAGAAAAAAAGTTCCAACTGTCTCTATGGCCGTTGCTAAGGAACTTTAGGATGTTTACCCCTTTTTAAGGAACAAAATTAGGGCAAAGTTATTAATTTTTCTTCCGTTGTCATATATTTTATTGTTTATAAAGGTTAAAACTTCCAAAAAATAAAAATAAAAAAATTTTTTTTTTAGACTTTCATTAGACTTTTCACTTTTTTTTTTTTTAGACTTTCATTAGACTTTTCACTTTTTTTTTAGACTCTTCACCTTAATTCTGATAAAATAAACAAAATGTTTATAAACTAAACATTTAAATAATAAACTGAAAATAAAAATACGTGACTAAAAATTAGAAAAAAATTTAAAAAAATGAAAAGAACTTACTTAAACTAACTCAGTTGTTGTATTAGCAATAAACGTTACACCTTCGCTTCATAAAAAGCACACTTGTATTGGCAATCTGACTTAATACTGCCTTAGGAAGCAGTGAGAGCTTCAATTGTTAAAGTTTAACATTTTTACTATGAATAAATTCAAATTAACAATTGTTATTAAAGTTCTCTTAATTCTTTCTTTTACTCTTAATTAAGGAAAGTCTTTGAAACCAACATTCATTGTTTAATATAACTTTTATATATTATATAAACTACATCTTAAAGCAATTCAGGAAAAGAAAAAATTATGCTATATACACTATAAATATTACAATAATACTACTAAATTTTCCAACTAACATAAGAAACAGACTTTTAACAAACTTCTCGGGCCCAATGCCTTCAATCTTAGTTTTGATTTTCGCAATCATTGTTGCTTTGATTATGTGATAATAATCAACTCTTTTTCGATCTGAGAGTGATTAATATAAAGTAAAATAATCACAAAATAGATCGATAAATTAATAAACAAAGTACTTTGAATCCGTAAAAACACCTACTTATCCAAAACAAATTATAGAAATGCTAACTTTCGAGAATGACCTCGATTTCGAGAATGACCTCGATTTCGAGAATGACCTCGATTTCGAGAATGACCTCGATTTCGAGAATGACCTCATTGATCTTGTAAAACGCATTAAGATTCGAAAAGCACACAGATGTTTGCAAAATAAACTAAAGCAAGATATAAACAATATTCGAAAAGCTAATCTAACTTCAACGTATGCTGATAAAACATCCAAGTTTTACAATTTATCTAAAAATGATTATAACCACTTGTTGAGAAATGCTATCACTTCAAATTACAAATTATTAAACTCAAAAAAGATAAATAAAATAAACATAGAACATAAACGTCTTCTGAATAATCATGAAGTTTTTGATGAATTCGATGATCGATTTTATCAGTTGATTTAAGGCCATAAAAGATAAACACTTTTATAAAGTTTTAGTTTTTCATACTATTGACTTCTACCATTCTATCAGTGAAACACTTTTTAAAAACCCTATCAGTTTTGCGGAACAACGCCTACCATTAAATACAGCAAACATATCATTAATTTTTCATCCAAGAAAGTCTTTGGTTTTTGATAATGATCAGGTTTGGATAAAGCAATCAAGTGGTTTATTTGATGTTTCCAAAGGATGGTTTGACGGTGCATAGGCTTTTGAGCTTGTAGGAATATTCCTTATTTTTCAAAGTTTGAGGTTTTACCGTGACGATGGCTTGACAGTTTTCAGTAAAAAATTTGGCCCTTAAATAGAAAAAATAAAAAAGCATATTGCCAAAATATTTTAACGCAATGACTTACGGACTTTATACAGTACAACATGAAAATTGTCCAACCTCGACGTAAATCTAAATAACAGTGAATGCACTTTTAAACCTTTTTTCAAACCTCATAACTCTTTAAAAAATATCCATGCTGATTCAAATCACCCACCAAGTATACTAAAATAAATATCACACTCAGTCGAACTTAGATCATCTGCAAATTCTCCTAACAAAGTAATAATAATAATGAAACTTTATTAAAGTCTGCTTGCAAATGTTGTTTAACATATAATCCTAAAGCAATATCAACTCAAAAACGGAACAGAGCACGCAACATCATTTGGTTTAACCCTCCATTTAGCAAAAACGTTAGCACCAACGTAAGAAAATGTTTTTTGAAGCTAATTGATAAACATTTTCCTAATAATAACAAACTGCATAAAATCTTTAACATGAACAGAGTCAAAGTTAGCTACAGTTGTATGCCGAGTGTAAAATCTTAAATTATTAATTCGCACAACAAATACGTTTTAATCATAGGTTTTAAACGTTTATTACGTTAAAAATGTTTAATATTTAAATGTTGAAAAAAACTACATCGGTATAATTAAGACTCTTTTAAATTAAGATATGCTAATCACATTAAATATTTTAACATCATTAAATACAAAAACGATACTGAGCTCTAAAAGCAGGTATGGAAGTTAAATAAAGCTAATTTGGTTCCTATAGTTACTATAGCTCTTATAGTTACTATAGTTACTATAGTTATTATACTTCTTAAAGAATACTAAGTGGAAAATTCTCAGGTGATGTAAACCAGTTTTATTTTTTATTTTTTAACATCTTCGCTTCCAACAAGGCTGCAAGCAACCACTAATTAAAGTGGGAAGTTACTGGAAGAGAAAAAATGAAGATTGTAGAGCGAGATAACAATTGACGGATGACTTAAAGGATTGCAAATTATATGAATCAGGAAAGCAAGATGAAGGAAGCGAGCTCCGAAGAACTGATGTTCGAGGAAAAAAACTATATGAATAGGAGTTTTTGGAGCACTTAGGAACAGTCACAGAAAAAGGATGAGACTTAATTGAAAGACGAGTAACACGAGAATGAATATTAGTAGATGGCACAAGAGACGCTAGCTCTTTAGAGCAGAGCCCATTATAGTATTTGTAGAAAAGAGAAAGAGAAACAACATTACGACAATGTGATAATGGTTGGAGGTCGGCTGCAAGATCAGGTCCAACTATGTTTACAATGCGTTTTTGTACCTTGTATAAAAGAGAGGGGACATCTTTAGAAGATCCGCCCCAGATATAGCAACAGTATTCCATACATGGCAGGATCGAGATTTATAGAGATAGAGAATAGAATCCAAAGTAAGAAAGTGTTGAGCTCGATAAAGAGATGCAACTTTAGCAGATGCTAATTTTGCAACTGATTTGATTTATGGTTTCCAAGAAAGATAGGAAGTAAGAGTTAATTTTAGAAGATGAAGAGTAGATGACCAATCGAGTTCATCACCGTTTATAAATATAGGAAGATCTAACTTATTGCGATAACGATTGGCTAAAAAAAATGAGTTTTATTTGTATTGAAGTTCACCAGCCAATTTGAGCCCCATGCTGTAGCAGAAGTGAGATCCTTTTCAAGCTTAAATTCTTCCTCCAAGCAATCAGAGAAGCTTTGGGAAACCAAAGCTCAAATACTATTTGACATAAGCAAATTGCCTGGCTCATGACAATTAATTTAAATCATAATGATGGCTATACATTGTTTCTACCCAGAAAGACAGAATTTTGCTTGCATGGATTGAGAGATGTTAGTGTTTAGTTACAATGAATCAGTACACTCTAGACAAATGGCATATGCCATTACCAGATAGTTACATTAACACAATATAACTTTCTTTTCATTATAACTTATAATCAAATCTATTATATTTCATGTTAAAAAGTATTGAAGGGTCTACTTCTATCGATTTTTCTGTTTGGTAATGGGAAATGTGTTGTGTATCAGGATTTAAGTGATTTAAATTTTTTTTTAAGTTAGGAAATCATTCTGATCTTCTCTAATTTGTAATGGGTTTTTAAGTTATTGTGCTAAATATCTAATATATTTTCATTTATCTTTTATTGCAAGGTTTTAACTATGATGGCAGCTTGCTACTGTAGATATTCATCTTAAAGACCTCAAGATTATATTTATTAATTCAGTAATAACAGTTACATGTTAATTTATTATACATTAGTTAATTTTTAGCCTTAATTTTTTTTTAAATTTTACATATCTGATATATTTTATCTTATCTATCATTGCAAGGTTACACAACATGATGAAAACCACACGATTGCTTCGATGGATGTTGATCTTTTTCACATCAAGATTAAACCGGTTCATACTTTTTTAGAGATTGATTATGTTTATTAATGCAATAATAACAGTTATATATTTATTTATTATCCGCGACATAAGGCATCCTTATTAAATAGGTATGGCGATATTAATTTAGGGGTTTACTTTATTTTAGATATCATTGGATGTGGTTTCGTTTGCGTACTAAAGAATCGACTCTTTCTAGCTATGGATGTCACAGTTTTGTTTGCTTCAAAAACTAAGCTTTCTTCAAAGCTGCAATTCTGTTAAAAATATTACTAAGCAAAAAAGAAAATAATTATTATAGTCTAAATTTTTTGTTAAAGAAGTATGTAAAAAAATTATTTTTATATTTTGCGGTTTGTTGGAATTTATATAAAGTTAGATAAATATATGGACTACGGAAGGGAAAATGAAGCAGAGTCGTGATGGATATGCCCCCCCCTCCATCGTTTAGATGGATATTTTTGTGTAGGTTTTTAGTTGAACTATTTGATGTTTTATGATTGTTTTTTTGTACTTCGGCTCCCACTAAAATGCCACGCCTTTTCCTATGATATACATGTATATATATATATCTTTTTTGTATATATATCTTTCATTGAAATTCATTAGACACGATAAAAATAAGGCGAAAACGCTGAGGCTTTAAATTATTAAAATTTCACCTAAACGCTATAGAAAATCTAGCCTTGGTGCTTTTTTAATAAAATAAATATATAAACCTTTAACCATATATATATATATATATATATATATATATATATATATATATATATATATATATATATATATATATATATATATATATATATATATATATATATATATATAAATATATATATATATATATTTATATATATATATATTTATATATATATATATATATATATATATATAAATATATATATATATATATATACATATATATATATATATATATATATATATATATATATATATATATATATATATTTATATATATATATATATGTATACATATCCATATTTTTGTTTAGAAAGAATATTTGAGATTACATATATGTCTTGAGTAAAAAAACTTTAACTCTTTGAAAATAATTCAAGTGTTTTTTTGTCACATACACATCCGCAAAAATTACGTTGCGTCACTGAACTAAAGCTAAAAAAGTTTAATTATCGCAATGAAAATATGCTTTATGGCGAGGTTTTTTTAGAAATTATATATTTTAATGTAAACTTTTATTTATAACTAAAAAAAAAATTGGTCAAAAAGCATTGTATTAACATATAGTTAAAGTCTAAAAGCTGTTGCGTCACTTAACTCATCGACAGGATAATTAGCGTTTTATAAAATAGCGCGGTAAGGAAATCAAAATATCATCCAAAAGTTCAGATTTCGTTGTGGGTTTTCAAATTTTCAAATTCGAATAAATTTTTGCATTATAGTATTGTGAAGGGCTATTAGTAAATATCAGTAAACTTTTGGATTTATGTTAACATTTTCTTATAAAGTTGTAAAGTTTTAAGAAATGGAATCAAAATTGGAAGTAAAAAAAAAAAACTTTATGCAGAATACCAAGCTAATTATGTTTCTCGGAATGCTGATAAAAAGAAAGAAATGTCCAGAGTTAGATCTAAGAGATATCGAGAAAAATTGAAAGCCGATCCTAATAAAAAAGCAGCTTATGCTGCTAAAGCAAAATTAGGAGTTTTAAAAAGTCGCGCTTTAAAAAGAAAACTTTTAAATCATTATCAAAGACCAAGCTCATCTTTTAAAAACGTTCAACAAAGAGGAAAAGCATTGAAAAAAGTTTTAAAAGCACTACCAACTTCAAAGGAGAAACATTCTGAAATTCTTTTCATTCTTTCAAGTAGCTCTGCTTGTAAAGATAATTCGGGTCTACCTCCAGCATGTTCAAAGCTGTATGGTCTTTCTGAAAGCGATGTTTTAGCAGTTGTAAACTTTTATAATGAAGATGAAGTTTCCCAAATATCACCAAACAAAAAAGATGTCACTCGAATTCAATTATCTGACGGAAAAGCAAATAATATTCAGATACGTCATTTATATTATACGCTAAAAAAAGCTTTCGGGTTATTCAAGGAAAAGCATCTGCACATAAAAATTGGACTCAGCAAATTTTGCGACCTTCGTCCACGTAATGTAAAATCAGTTACAAAATTTCCGCATAATGTTTGTGTTTGTAGTTTGCATGAAAATATGCGATTTGCCTTAAATGCATTAACAAAATCAATTCAAGCGCCTTCAATCAAAGTTGGATCTGAAATGATAAATAACTTTGTTTGTGAACCGTACACATACGATTGCGCCTATGACAAATGCGTTGCATGCAAAGGTATGAAACAGTTCGGTAAACACTTGCAAACTGTTAATACATTTAGTTTCGAAGTATCCTGAGACGACTGGAGGAGAAAGCCTGAAACTAAAACATATGCAAACATTGAAAAAATTTCAAAAAAGTCTACAGTAACAGAACTCATCCAACACATATTAGCGATGCGTGATAAGTTCGTTGAACACGCATTTGTAATGAAAAACCAATCAACAATTTTTAATAAACTGAAGGAGGTTTCGATGAGTGTTAATTCTGAAATTGCGGTAATCCAAGTTGACTGGGCTGAAAACGCTAGGTGTTTCTATCAAAATCAAGTTTCTATCATGACCCTTGTAGTCTGGAACATTGAGTTAAAAACATTTGCCATAGTTTCAGATTCAACTGATCATACTAAGTCTTCCGTTATACCGCACATTGACAAAATCCATCACTTTATTCCTGATCAAGTCAAAGAAGTATACATGTTCAGCGATAATGCCACTTCTCAGTTCAAAAACAAAAGCATTATGGCTGCAATGGTTGTGTTTGAAAAACGTTTTCTTAAAAAATTCTTCTGGCATTTCTTTGCAGCGATGCACGGGAAAGGAGTGGTTGACGGAATAGGAGCTACTGTTAAGCGAATCGCAGCCCTGAGAGTTAAAACTAGTCAAAACGAAATCAGGTCAGCAGCAGATTTTGCGTTAGCATTACAAGATTTGCAAATATCTGTAATTCACATGTCAGAAAACGATACAAGACAACAAAAAAATGAACTTGCATTCATTTCAATTTTAAGTTATTCAAGAAAAATCAAAGGTATATCAAAATCACATTATTTTTATGTTCAGAATGATAACGTTGTTCCGATGCTATTTTCACCTGAGTATAATTAAAATTTATTACAAAATAACAAAACTTTTTAAAATGATTTTAATTTCGTCTTTTTGTTTCGTCACTGAACGTTGCGTCACTGAACTGAAAGTTTTTTTTCTGTATAATAAATCGATATGAAAACTTTATTGTTTGTGGCTTTTTTTATGACTACCTTATTGCCAAATGAATAAATTACAACAAAAAAATCTAATAAGTCAAGCAAGAATTAAAATTTCAGCGAAAACTCCATTTAAAAGTATGCTGATAAAAAAACACTTTTTTCCGCTTTGCGTCACTGAACTCATGTTTAATTTTTGCTATGTAGCAGTGTTACGTTAATACAATTGTGTTTAGTTTATATTATAAAATTTTAATTCAAGATTGATATAGAGTAATAAAAAATTTTTTTTGAGTTATAGAAAAATTTCTATTAAAAAAAATCTCTCCGAATGATGCGTCACTGAACTATGGAATTGGCCATATATATATATATATATATATATATATATATATATATATATATATATATATATATATATATATATATATATATATATATATATATATATATATATATATATATATATATATATATATATATATATATATATATATATATATATATAATTATTGTAAATATCGCAAAAAGATGCGTTTTCAATATGCAAAATCATGCGCAAATTCACAATAATTCTATTAAAAAGCTGCCGTTAGCCAAACGCGAGTTTCATACATAAGTTGCATTTTTCTTAAACAATGCTTCATAAAAAAAAATGCTACTTAAATGAGCATAACTATTTTTGTAATTATTCTTTTTACATAAAGTTTTCACCATTTTATTACGAATTCAAAGCTCTTTCGAACCATATATAAAATTTAGATAAATAAATCGTAAGAAATTTTTACACACGTACCTAGAGAGAGAGAGAAAAACTTTTTTTCTCACTACTTTCTTTTATTGATATGTTTTTGTTTTGTTTTTTTACCATATGGTACACATATTTACTTAAAAAAGTCAATTTTTAGAATATATTATTCAATATATAAGTATTATTTTTCCATTCTAAAAGTCAACACTACTTACAGTAGTTTATTTTTCTTTTGTTTAATGTCAAAATATACCTCGGGTATACCTTTATGGTATAAACATCTACCTTTAGTAGACAGTTTCATTAATATATATAGTTTTATATATTTATATATATATATATATATATATATATATATATATATATATATATATATATATATATATATATATATATATATATATATATATATATATATATATATATATATATATATAAATATAAGTTTTTTCTCATTACTTTCGATTACTGATGTGTTTTTTGTTTTGTTTTTTTTAACCATATGGTATACATTTTTAAAGTAGACACTATTTCTAGAATATATTATTCAACATATAAATATCATTTTTCCATACTATAAGTCAACACTACTAACAATAAATTATATACTTTTTTTTTTGTCAACACTAGTTTTAATCGGTTATGAAGATAGTTATTTTTATGCACATACTTTCTCAAAAGTTTTTCTTATTTTTTTAACATATATTTCTTACCTTCAAGTCATCATTACTCTTAATCACTAATATAGCTTTTTTATTTCATGTTTTAATAATTTACATTATATTTATTTATATAAGTAGCGCGATTTGAAAAGAATTTTTTTTGTTTAACTACATTTTTTAAATTTTAATTCACCTCCCCGAGGCCATGAATGTTACTACAGGTGGGGAGGCTTCTTAATTGTAGTTACAACTCTCTCTCAACTCTATAACTAATAAGCGCAACCTTGACCAACACAGCTGCGCCTTGAAACAAGTTGAGAGCGATAATGCCAGGGTTATGGTGGGGAACGATTTTAAAACCTCTTGTCTATGAAACAAGAGCTTTACCAATTTTTAAATTGGTAAAGCGAGCCAATTTTTAAATTAAGCACTACTTTAAGCAAAGTAAAGACAAAAATTAACTGATTATAAAAAGTTCTATAAATGTTTACCTTCCTAGACACCTTTCTAGAATATATTATTTAATATATTTATTATGTTTTAACTATTTGTACCGCTTTATTTACATACTTTTAATGATTATAATTTATTAGAAATTATTTAAATAAAGTGTTAATAATTTATAGATTAAAAATCTACAACCATCCTCAAGCTGCACTGTGGTAGAAATTTTTTTTGTATAAATCTTTCTTGCTTACATACAATTAAGTCAGAATTTTAAATAAAATTAACAAAAAAAAAACATATTTTGCCATTTAGTTTATCTTAGTTTATTTTTTAAATTTGTTTTTTTGTACAGACAATGATGGATCCGAGAAAACTGTTGTTTCAGGAGAAAAGGTTATTTTGAACGTAATGTTAGCAAATTTAGCCTTAAAGAGCTAGATGTTATTTGTAGATAATGCTTACAAACTTAGTTAAAATTTTGGCAATATTTATAAGAAGTTGTTTATTTATTGAGTGTCACTTACTGTAGTAGCAATAATGCATCTAGGGTTGGATTTAAATATTTTTTTACTTTTTGCATCTTTTTAGGATTCCACAGTTTTACCTTTGGATTCCACAGTTTTACCTTTAGTGCATGCTGACACTGAGTCAATTAACTCTAATGATAAAACCATTTAAACCAGTTTTGTTATTAAAAAGAATATACAATCTAAAAAGAAAATTCACAGGCCATGTCCATTTTGTGAAGATGTTAAATTTCAAAGTGCCCTTACACGATATTTAAATTTGTGCCACAAAGATGAGCCCTCTGCGATAAAAGCTCTCTTCCAAAAAGAGAGCTAAAAGTAAAAGCTTTTGCTCTACTCTTTGCTTCTACTAATAAAAAAATGGAATTTTTAACTTACTCGAAATGAAAAAAGAAGCTCCAAAATTTATTAGAGAAAGAAAAGCTAACGATCACCATGCTGATGGTGACAATCTTATGATTCCATTAATGCCAATTGAAGCAATGGTCAAGATTGACAGTCTTGATAACAACTTTAAAGCAGTTATCAACAAGATGATCCAGGATGACATATCTGCATTAGCTAAAAGTGATCCTATCATTATTATGATAGGTGCACGTATATATAAAGCTAATAAGTGTAAAAAAGAAAAAGTTTGAAGTTGAAAAATGTGTTAGAGGAACTATGCGGCAACTTGCTCAACTTTATAATACTTTTAAAAATTCATTGGTTTCATCATGTGATGCATCGGATATGTTTAAAAGAGAGAACATTATTCATTTAAATAATACGTGAACTAACTGAAGATATAAATGGAATGAAATCAGGCTTGAAAGTTCATCTGCAAAATGTTATTAAACAAGTTACTGATATGGTACAAGTTCATTTTATGGTAAAATCTCAAAACAAAGAGGCTGAGATGGTGAGGGATTTTATTTCAATATTTTCTGTATTTCAACAAGAACTTTTTAGGGATGCTTTAAACTAAATTCACCAAAAAAGAAACAAATCAACTCAAAAACCGGCATTGTGGTCGTCGTGGTGGTGAACCAGCTAGACTTTTTATTTACCAATGGAAGAAAGCTATTGCTGGAACATGAATGGGAGAAGCAATTAGAAGATCATACATTGATGAAATATCAACTGGGAATCGAATTACTTTTCAGGAAGGAAAAGTAATAAGCTGTGTTTATTCCTCCAGATCTTGTATCTGCAATTGAATTTGTAAGTTCAGAAGCAGCAAGAAAAGATTCTGGAATAGCTCCTGAAAATCAATAAAGAATTATTAAGCTAAAGAATTTCAGTTTTTTAAAAAGAAGTATAGAACTTGAAAGATCAAAACATAAAACCTATCTTAACGAAGAGAATAATTAAACGTTGCAGACCTTATAATCTTACAACAAAAATATGCCACCTCTTTCTCTATGAAAAATATGTAATTTTATCACATAGTGGAACAAATTTACTAAACAAAAAGAATGAAATTGTGTCTCAGTGTCGACATTCAAAGAAATTCTTGCTCTCTTTATTTGACACAAGAGACTAGTAAACTATAACGGCTTCTTGTTTTGTTTTTACTCAGATTTGTTTATCACGTCTGAATCCGTTTTACAGTATTTAATTTAAATTTTAAGTTTTTTAAACGGTTTTTTGACGTTTTTTGTTTGCATTCACGGCTGATGATTGCCTTCGGGCATGAAACCTTATGTCCCGCTATTTAGTTGTTTTTATTCATTTAATTACATAAAGTATAAATTGCTCTATTATTTGATAATATTGAGCACTGTCAAACGAACAAGAGTTTTTGTATTTTACACCGCAATAATAAGCTCACTTATATATATATATATATATATATATATATATATATATATATATATATATATATATATTATATATATATATATATATATATATATATATATATATATATATATATATATATATATATATATATATATATGTATGTATGTATGTATGTATATGTATATGTATATATAATACCATGCTTGATTAAAACTGGGTATTTAGTTTTAAACAAACACAGTATTTGTTATAAATTTTATTAAAAAATTATAAAAAATTTGTTTTTTGTAATGAATATTTTTGTTGAAAATATTTTAATATAAAATTTTGTAAAATAAAAACGTTGTATTTTTTTTTTGATTTTTTTATTTTTTATCTTCAGGTCAGTTTCTAAGAGCCATTGACCAGGGTCTCTCCGATACTTCTAGTTCCCTGAATGGTGATTTAAAAATCGGGAAATTGTCTTCAATCGCAGATTTAAAGCCAGTAAAATCAAGAGAGCCTAAAGGTAAAATTATTTAAAAATCTCAGAAATAATATGTATAGTAATTTTTTTTTTTTTTACTTTATGAATGTTTTATACCAAACCAATGATTGAAATTTTTACTAAAATTCGTAGTTTATGTTGCATCTAAAATTTTTTTCTAAGAATACGCTAGTTTATCCAATAATGAAGTGGAGGATGTGGAAGAGGAGGATTAGGACAAGGAAGAAAAGGAGGAATACATTCATCGCGTTCAAAATAAAAGAGTCAAATCTGGTAACTTGTGCTTTAAATTAAATTTTGTTTATTATTGTTAAATAATGTTGCCAATTTATAAATAAAATGTTTTAATGTTTAATACTAATATTTTAGTTTTATTACTATAATATTTTTGACTTTTAGAAAAAATTTATTTTCAATGGACTGCATGTCAAAAGAGATTATTTGCGGGTACCTTTCAGAGCTTCATAGCTCGCGATAAAGGATTCCCGAGTATGATTTATTATTTGCTTGTGGAAATTTTCATTTGCATTGTAAGAATTGCAACTGAATAAATTTTTTGGTATTACTACTCTTGTATTATTTTTTTTTCTTAGCGAATTTTTTTTTTAAATATACTTTATAATACCCCTATTAATTATTTTTTGCTTCTTTGCCTTCATTTTCATTCTTTTTTAAAAGTTCGTCTCATTTGAAGATTAATTCCGTATATAATTTTTTTTGTCTGTTTTGTGCTGAATTGTTTCTAAAATCACATCCTGTATTGAATTTTTCCTGATATCCAGAACTTTGAATATTAATTAAACTTTTCGTTTTTCAAATCATGTTGACATATATTTTACTAGTTTGCTTAATAAATTTATATAATTTTTGCAAAAAAAATTTTTGTATATCCATCATGTCCGTCCATAAATTCGACACCACGAAAAATCATACTAGTTAAATAAAAAGTTCAGGTTTTAGGAAATGATCTTTTATGATTGTTTTTTGCATAAGGTTTTGAACTATAAATTCCAACATTAAGAAAAAAACAAGAAAGAGGAGTTGCTACAATTCCTAAATTTGTAGCAACTCCTCTTTCCTAAAAAAAAACTATCTATGTAAGTAAAACTATCTATGTAAGTTCAGTTTATACTACAGTAGAATCCCGTTAACTCTGACCCTGGATAAGTCGGATAAATTTTCACTTCATCTTGAATTCTCTGTACATACCAAAAGCTTTGCTTAACTCAGACATTCACTAAGTCGGACAAAATATATATACCCGTTCAGAGTCCGAGTTAACGGGATTCTACTATATATAGTTTAGTTTTGTTTATACTTTACACTATATAAGGAAAAACCCACAAAAAAACGGACCGATAAACGTATAACAGACTTTAACGTTTAAGCTGTATAATAGGCTTATGTGTCATATGGTATTAGAAGATAATAATTTTGCAAGTAGGCTAATTAATTTTTTATTTTATTTTTTAGGTCGTGACGAAATAAACCTTTTTGTTGATAGAAACGAAATTCCTCGTAATCGTATTCGAAAGTGTATTGTAAACGAGCGCGCGCTAAGAAAAAATAAAGAAAATGTAAATCTTAAGAAGCATATGGCTATGATATTGTATTTTTGCTTTGTTTTTGTTTTATTTAATACCCTCAATATGCATCTTACATGTAAAACTCTTTTCCTAAGCGATGACCTATTCTACCTTAAACAATTAAATGAAGATTTTTATAAAAATTTTCTATAAAAAATAAAACAACTATTTAAGGCGTAACCACCAAAACAAAAGTCGCGTTTAGCGTAATATGATTGGGTGAGTGATAAACCGAAACACTTTGATTTTACTTAGTATATAATGTTAAGGAAAACTTTCTGTAATATTAAGGCTGAGTTTTTTATATATAGTAGTATTTTTTAAAATTACTTCTTTTTTTTAGTATGTTGATATTATTTATAAAAGATGGTATATTTCAAAATTACTTAGAATATTTATTGTTCACTAGATATTGGGCTTCAAAGTTTGACAAATATTTTAGAAATATTGACCAAATGGTGTCGAAAACCTTTTCAACTTAAAAATAGAACAAAGTTCATATTTTTCAATGGGTATTTTATTTGATTGTTTATTTGCTAGTTCAGATTTAAAAATGAAAAAATATGTATAAAACATTTCGGCCTGTCTAATTATCATGCTTCAAAAGAACGCGAAAATTGATTTTTTTTTTTTTTTTGTCATTTTTGTCTAGTCTTGATCGTTTTTGATCAAGGGTAACCTTCTCTAAGGATTAGGTAGACCTCATTACTCTGACTTAATGACTCTTTAAAACAGTTGTTAAAATGACTCTCTTTAAGTTTGTTATCAATATTTTTATTTGCTGTTGCTATTTATAATAGGAGATCAATTCAAAAGTATTTTTCTAAATAAAAATTATTTTACTAATGTATAAATATAGGTAAAATATGCAAAGTTACTTGACGTTAATATAGACAAAAATTTATAATGGAAAAACCATATTGGCCAGAATTAAATAAAAATATTAACTGCAATACGTATTTTGTTTGAATCTCCCTCATTTCTTGATTTCTCTTCAAGTAAAAACTATACTTCAGTCTAATTCATATCCATCTCACATATGCTAATACAGTATATGCTACTACACGCAAAACAAAATTAGTTAAAGTACAAGGCTTGGAAAACTATGATTGTAGAGCGATTGAATGTCTAAGTAAAATGGATAATTCTTCTAATGATGACAAATATAAAAGTCTTAAACTTGGAAAATAATTTAGATTTTTACTTTTATGTTTAAATAAAAAATTTAATGGTACTAAAATCCTTTTTAAGCATTTTTGATAGATTTGATAAATATTTCTGACAGTGTCATCAGAATAATGTTATTCTACTGTATTGAAACCTATTTTAAAAATAAAAAATTGCGGAGAAAACATAAGCATATATTTATGTACTGTCTGTTAAAGCTTTTATTTTTTTAAAAAGTTTTATCTCAAAACTCAAAAATGTGAATATAATGCAAAATAATTCTAACGTCGCAAAATGGCGGTGTGTTGGGATTTTGCAAAAAAAAAATATATTGGAATTTTATACCTCAATATGACGAATCTTCTGAATCCTTAATTTACTTTTTTTTAGGTATTATACTCCTAAATTATCTGAATAATCTTTTATTTATGGGAAAATAAATATGTATAACAGTTTTTATTGCAAAATTTATACTAAATTTTGTATCAATAATTTATTAATGTACTTTTTTCAATGTGATACGTAATAATTTTGTATTTTTATTTTCTTTTTCACTTTTTAAAAGATCTATTTTTATATGTTATACCTAAAGACATATGAAAAATTTTAAAAATGAACCTTTATCTTGTAAAAATGGTTGTTAAAAAATAACATTGTAGGAGAGTGGGAAGTAGGTTAGGATTTGTGACAAAGAGAAGGTATGGTCAAAAGGTTCACAAAAAGCATTGCATATTTTAAGAACAGCCACTAAGTTGTAAAATCCAATTAATTATTAATAAATTCTCAAAATATAATTTTTATCCTAATAGCTAAACGAGTTACGCTCGGGATTCTCTTATGGCGTATGGATCTAAAGTATTGTTGGTTTTTAAATTTTAAAAATATAACTAAGTTTTCTCATTTCAAATTTTGTTTTAGTGTTGTACTATTTATTTAAGCAATGGAAAAATATCTATTTTTTTAACATGTTGTTGCTATTTATAATAAAAGATCAATTTAAAAGTATTTTTCAAAAAATATTTTTTTTCCCTATATGGAACTTTTAAGTTGTAACCAAATGGTGCCAAACGTATTTTCAAGCTATTAATTTTCAAATAATAAAAGTAAGTCTATAAATTCCGATAGTTCAATTTATGGATCTATATTAGGGAAGGTCGATTTTTAAACTGAGCTATTGGACAAGTAGTCAAGTTTTTTCACTGATATAATAATGATTATTTTAAAAAAAAAAAAAAAAAAAAAAAAATAGGTGTAATATTTTAAGTTAAAATATCACTCTTAAGGGATTTTTTTACAATTGCTTAGTTTTTGAAGGAAGGCTAAATTTTCATACATTTTATTGTATTAAAAAAATATCAAAAAAGTTTCAAACACGTTAAAAATAATGTTTTGAAAGAAAAAAATTTTAAAAATTATTAGGTTTAAAATATTATTTAAATGAAAAAAGTTTTTATTTTACTTATATGTCCAATTAAATAATAATGTTTTATATATTTTTTAGTAACAATGATTATTAAAATAGATTAAATTTATTAACTTAAAATGACATAGAGTAACGATTTTATTTTATTTTCTCCTAACATAACCGAGTGACGTAACTTGAACAAACGCGCGCGTAAATAACTCTAGTTAAATCAAAAATCTAACAAATAGGAAAAACAGTTGCGGAAATTCACTTTTTAGTGTGTGTTTTGAGTCTAAAAGTCTTGATTTGTAAAAGTAATTATTTCTCTAGAACGAATCAGCCTGGTTTTAAAAAAGTAGCCATCAAATGCTGAATTCAATTTCGTTGTTTTTATCGAATAAAAAACAATATTTTAGGCAAACAATATCAAAACACCCTGCTAGTTGGGTTTTTTAATATTGCTTGTCACTGAAAATGGAAAATAAAATCTTTTTTTGGCTCTTTTTTTTAGATTTCCTATGTTTTAAGACCCAGATAGACTATATTTTGAATATAATTTTATTACTTTATTTTAATCATTTCTTTTTTTGAAGAAATTATTTTATTACTTTTTTTGTTACTTAAGATATTAAAATTATCTTTTTTGTTACTTAAGATATTAAAATTGTCTTTTTTATTACTTAAGGTATTAAAATTGTCTCTTTTGTTACTTAAGATATTAAAATTGTTTTTTTTTTGCTACTTAAGATATTAAAATTGTTTTTTTTTTTGTTACTTAAGATATTAAAATTTTCTTTTTTGTTACTTAAGATAATAAAATTTTCTTTTTTGTTATTTAAGATATTAAAATTGTCTTTTTTTTTTAAATGGTGTTACTTTTGTATTACGGATATTTATAAGCGTTACCATTGGGACTCAGTGATAAGGCTATATTTATGCCTTCTTCTTGTTCCAGGCAATTGTTCTTTTTTATACTGTTGTATATTGTAAACATTTTTAACGGCGAAATAAACTAACTTAAGTTCATTTTTCACATATATTACAGTTTTCTCAAAAAAATGTTGCAAAATGGGAAGCTAAAATTTTCATAACATTTTTAAAGGTAGTACTCAAAAAAGTATCGTACCCAAAAAGATAAAAAAATATACTTAAAATAAAAATTTAACTTTCATTGTGGTACAAACCCCAGGAACATTTCCTGAAAATTTCAAATCCAAAATCTTTATTAGATGTTGAGAAAATGTGTTTCATGTGTTACAAAGTATTTTAAAAATACTTTGTAACACATGAAAAAAACGCTTACATAAAAATTGCGTAATAAAAAAAATCTAAAATTGTCATTATTCTAAAAGTCACTAGCAAAATATGATGCCTCTTCTTCATATTTTTTTTCAACAAACTATTTTTTCATAGCTTTTACTAATTTTAGTTGGTATAAGGTATCAGCAGAAGAAATTTTTTTGTTTATACCTGCTGTGAAAGTCTTTTATGTCTTATATTCATTATCAAAAAAACATTCTTTACACTTGAAAAACTTGCAATCGAAAATGAGGCAGTAGTTTTTTTTTTTCTTTTTTTTTTTGATGTTTAATAACAGTTTTTAAATTTATATTTACGTTTTCTAATTGTGTAACAAGATATTTTTTTATTTAAAAGATGCAAACAAACTTTTAAACGAGAATAGTTTTTAAGCAAGCAAATATAACCAAAAGATGTGATATTATTAGTATACTTTGAGCTGTGGAACTTGAATTTTTTTTTAGTGGTTGTGTTAAAATCTTTTTAATTCTTTTGTATTTTGTTTGCAACGTGTTGCGGCTTCAAAAATTATGTTAGTTTTTGGATTTAACATGAAATTAGTTTTAAAAATGACAAAATAAGAAGATGCAAGAGAAAAAGTTATGCCCAAATATTTACAAAATCCTTATAGTAGCAACAATTCGATTGCAAAATTGTTGCAAATACATCCATACACCGTTAGTCGTGTTATTCAACGTTTTTCTCAAACAATATCGATCAAACGAAAGTCTGGTGGTGGCAGAAAGAAAGGTTTTAAAGATATAAAACTAGTTAAAAAACTGGTTAACAGTTTTAAGAATAACCCAAGCATTTCACTAAGGGAACGCGCAAAAATATATGGATTTTCTCACTATTTTGTTGCAAAAGTTAGAAACAAACATGGTTTTCATTCTTTCAAAGCACAAAAAGTGCCCAACCGTTCTAAAACTCAACAAAAAAAGTGCAAGAACTAGCGGCAGAAAGTTGTATGACAATTTTATTTCTAAAAATTTCTTTATTATTGAAGACGTTGAAACTTATATCAAGTACGATCATCAACAAATTCCTGGTGCTGTTTATTGTATTGCCAAATATAGAGGAAAAGCAGAAAAGAAATTTAAATACACAAAACATGACAAGTTAGCTAAAAAAGCTTTGATTTGGCAAGCTATTTGCAGTTGTGGTAAAAAATCAGCACCTATATATATCTCAGTCCACACTTTCTGATCAAATATATGTTAAAGAATGTTTACAAAAACGCCTTTTACCTCTCATTAAATCACACAACAACAAATCTGTGTTCTGGCCTGATTTAGCTTCAATTCATTATTGTAAACTAGCTATGGAATGGTATAAAAAAAAATAATGTGAAATTCGTGCGAAAAACAGAAAATCCTCCAAACTGCCCAGAATTGAGAGTTATTGAAAAGTACCGGGCTATTATTAAAAGAAAAATGAAAAAACCAAAAAATCTTTGCAGAAACATTAAAGATATTAAAATATCATTTAAAAAAGCATCAAATAGTTTTGATTCTTATTCTGTGCGCAAGCTTATGGTTACCACTAAATCAAAAGTTCGAAGTTTTATTAGATTCCCACAGGAATAATTCTTTTTTTTTTAAATGTTTGATTTTCTTATATTATTGTTTTAAAATTATTACTTGGTTCGAAATGAAAATTGAGGAGTACTTTTTTTTAGTTGTTTTTCTACTTTCACGTTTATTTCGTGTACACTCTTTATTTTTAGAGCTTTATTTTTATTTTTGTTTTCTCTAAAAACTTGACCACAAACCTAAAAAATCAATAAACAAATTCGTTGCATTGGTGATTGCTAGGAAAGTTTGAAAAACTATAGTGCACTTATTTAAAAAACTAAATTAGTTTACAACAAACCGTTTTTACACAACTAATCTCAGTTCAGTTATTCATTAAAATTGACTAAAAACAATTTTCGAAATTTTTTTGATTTTTATGGGGATCTACTACCTTAACTAAATTAACCTTTATAAAAAAAAAGTTTCAATTGAATCAAATGCATCAATTGCAAAAAAAAGAGGCATTAGTATAAACCCTGTTTTACAAACCGAAAACAATTTATTAAATTTTTTTTTTTTTTTTTGATTAACTTGTTATTCAAACTCTGTGTGCATTTTTTGTTATGGTTAGTAAAATAAATTTATATAATTGCGATTCATTTTATAAAATAAAGTAAATTTTCATGTAAATATGGGCGTAAGAAGGAGATGCAAATTATCAACGTTGAAAACAAGTTAATCAACATTTTTTAACTGTATTTTAACTGCTTAATTGCGTTTTTACTTATTTTTTATCTTTTTAATCAAAATACTATGGGCCATGTAAAAGTTTTTACATCAAGCCACCCATATCAACACTTTTTAGTATAATTTATTTAAATAATTATAATAGCGTAACAATAATTAAATATGAAGACCACAGGGGAAAAAGGGCATATGTCACATTTTCCAACTATTTGAGTTATGTCCCTTACTATATAAATATAAGCCTGAAGGTTTGCAAAATAGTAAAAACTATCCCAAAAAAGACCTATTTAATGCTGCAGAAACACCCAAAGAAAAGGTATACAGGGGAGAAACATAGCACTTTCAAAGGCAAAGTTTTATTTATCTTAAAAGTGGAAATGTGTAACATGTGCCTTTTTTCCCCTGCAGTCTTTAAATGTTTCATAGTAAAAAAAAATTTAGTGAAGAAATTACCGGGGAAATATTTACTACGGGTAAGGATGAAACAATGTACCTAACCAGAATGTTTATTCTAAAATATACTTTCCGGGGGAAAAGTTTGTCTTGGTACGCACTTTCGTAGAGGATAAAAATTTGTTAGAAACATTTGTAACGCGACATCGGCACTTGTTTAAAAAAATTAATAATCTTTATTATGTCGACTTAGCGTTGATCCAGTGTTTCATTTACGTAAGGTCAACACATTGTGCAATACAAAACGCTATGTCGACAAAAAAAACTCTTTCTTTTAAGGTAGCAGATCCCGTTAAAATAAAGTTGCTTAAATTGTTGTAATGGAGCATCAATTGCAATTAAATTCTGTTTTATATCAATTAAATATTTTTATTACTATTTTGAAATTTTGAAAAAAAAAGTAACCAGGGAGTAGTTAGACATTTAAGCAGCCATTTTGAAAAATTTACAAACAAGATTATAAAAGTTTGGTAAATGCTATTGACTCCAAATTTTCAAAGTATGTTAGGAGAACTATTAACTAGGGTTTCAACCACTTTTGTGTAAAACGAGTGAATATTACAAAAGATAATAAAATAAAAGATTTTTTTTTTAAATTAGTAAAATTAAGTACTTAAAAAAATAAAAAATTGTACTTAATATAAAAATTAGACCTTTGCTGAGGTACAAACCGCAGACAACACATCAAGGAACATTTCCTAAAAATTTTAAATCAAAATCTTCATTAGAAGTTGAGAAAACGTGTTTAATGTGTTGCAAAGTATAAAAATAATGAAACACAAGAAAAACGCTTTTACAGATTTCGTAATAAAAAAATAAAATTGTTATCATTCTAAAAACCACCAGCAGAGTATGATGTTCCTTCTTCGTTTTCTTCATCTATGAATCTTTTTTTTATTGCTCTCAGCACCTTTCTTCTAATGATACCTGCTGTGGAGGTCTTTTTGGTCATGTAACCTGTTCGAGTTGAATTTTTTTTAATTGCATTAATCGACCGATTTTTATCTGCAGTTTTTTAAAATCTTCATATAGCCCAGTTGCTCCATCATTAAACTCTAAAACAGCAGATGATACAGCTTTTTCAAGAGTACCTCGGCTAACATAAAATCTTT
The DNA here is from genome assembly GCF_038396675.1 of Hydra vulgaris. NCBI lineage: Eukaryota > Metazoa > Cnidaria > Hydrozoa > Anthoathecata > Hydridae > Hydra > Hydra vulgaris. The sequence continues at coordinate 29,122,429 of NC_088920.1, forward strand.
AGGATAATATTTCCAAATGAAGTTGTTGATTGCTTCGTTTTTATTTTGCGTCTGTCCATGCAAACACTTGTATAATAATTCATCTCTGCTTAAATCTAGAAAGATAGGTTTTAAAATTTCTGTTATTGCCAATGGAAGATTTAATTTAGCTTTGTAATTTGATTTACCTGTTAATTTGTTTGACTGCCACATGCAGCAGCTGTTTATACATCGAGGACAAAATTTATGCCGTTCTGCTTCATCAATAATATTTGAGTTATGGAAAAGTGTTGCCCAAATACTCTTTTTCATTTCATAAATGCTGTTGAGATTTTGTCTTATTGCAGTACCATTATAGTTCTGCAAAGTATTTATGGCTTTATCTGTTAATCATCCTTTACCCATTATTTTCCCCCCATCAGACAGTATATTTAGTTTCATTAATTGACGCAAGTTTCGCAATCGTGTTCATATACGTTTTTGCAAGCAAAATCCCATTTTTTTCTTAAGGTTACCTTGCAAAATAATCTTATTTCCACATTCATGACAGCAAATATACTTACTAAATAATCTTTTTAAGATGGAAAAGTTCATAATAAAGTTATATTTGTTTTCATAATCATCATTCTTATCCTCGACATTTTCAGTAGTATTCATTTTCAAAAATAACTTCTTTGCACTTGAACAACATGCAATTGATAAACGTAAAGTATTTTCTGTTTTTCGTTGCATGTGTACTGATTGCCTTTGAACTTATATTTACTTTTTTTAATCGTACTACGAGTCATTTTTTAAAATATAAAATACATATTTTAAATAAGCTTATAACACGAGCATGCAAATATAGTCAAAAGATACAATTTTGTTTACTAGAGTTCATGCTGTGGAATCTATCTTAAGATTGTTTTGAGCCCTGGTAATAAAATTAAGCAAAAAAGATGTTTTTAAGACTTAAATTTCATAGAAACTACTGATTCAAAAGTTAAAAACCTAACAACAAACTTTGCTATGGCGGTAACTAAGGAAGTCTGAAAACTGAGATGGACTAAAACATAATTACTTAATAAATTAAATTAAATTACAAGTAAGAATTTTCATATTACTAATCTCTGTTAAATTCTGCATCGAAATCAAATTAAAAAAATTTTGTAAATTTTTTTGGTTTTTGTGAAGGTCTGCTACCTTAAAAAACACTCTATTCTTTTTCAAATGTAAAACATATGAACTTTAGAATATGGTAAATAGAAAAAAATAAATAAATTGATAGTTTAAAAGAAATTTTATTCCATCAATTTAAAGTATTTCAAAATAGCAGCGTCAACTTTAGGCTCATCAAGGCTTATATTAATAAATATATATATATATATATATATATATATATATATATATATATATATATATATATATATATATATATATATATATATATATATATATATAGTTCTATAGGTTATGGAGATTGTTGAGAATTTAATTACAAATTAATCGTTTTTTAAAAAAACCGCAAAAACGCAAATTTAATTGACCAGAATGTTTTTAAAAATATTCTGAATGTTTTTAATGATAAAAGCAATGTTTTTATTTTAATTTTTTTTAATATAATGTTTTTATTTTTATTTTTTTTAATATGATGTTTTTATTTTTATTTTTTTAACTGTAAATCATGCACGGAGTTTTGCCACATCGACTATCTTATAGCCTGACTCGCAACAAAGTGCTGCTGCATCGACTGACAAATAGCCTGACTCGCAACGGAGTGTTCCTACATCGACTATCTTAGAGCCTGACTCGCAAGGGAGTGCTGCTACATTGACTAAGGGTTTTCTTGGGGCAAGTAGTCTATCAAGAAACAAACAAAAAATGACCATATTAAACTATCCCCATTCCAATGAAATTTATTTAATAATTACTTTTTGTGAGTTCTCGTTAATTAAAAAAATAGAGTGATTAAAATTTTTTTTATAATAATTTATAACTTCTTGTAAAATATTTTTTTTTATAAATTGAATTTTTATTGAGATATAGTAACTCTTCCTGATGATCCAGCAATGGTGAAACTTCAAGTTGAAGAAAAAAATTAGATAAGTGTTTTTTACTAATTTTTATATATATATATATATATATATATATATAAATATATATATAAATATAAATATATATATATATATATATATATATATATATATATATATATATATATATATATATATATATATATATATATATATATATATATATATATATATATATATATATATAGAAAAAATATTGTCTGAAATAAATTCATTTTACATACGTCTTAATGATGTCGATTTAATGAATCCAGAACTTTAATCTATGCTTCGATTTTATGAATCCAGAACTTTAATCTATGCTTCAAGGTAAAAAGTAAAATCCGTGTTCCATAATGCATTCGGTTTCTATGAAACCGGAAGCTAAAAAACGTTTTTTCTACACAAGTACATAAAAATCCATTTTAGTAATATTTAATGTAAAATTAAACGCTCTTTGTTTGTTCGCTTTTTAGTATTTTAATTGCTATTTTGCTTTAATATTCATATCAAACAGGGATTACTCTTAAGTAATCTATCTATTAAAAGAATTTTTCTTTAAAGGTTTAGAACTTGAATGAGAAGTAATTCAACAAATATACATTTTACTGAAAAAATATACTTTTTACTAAAAAAGGTCTTTTATTAAATCTCTATCTTTTCCTTACAGAAAAATTGTCTGAAATAGTTATGTCAAATATATTTTTTTAAATACTTTTTTAAATGCAACTTTATTGAATTTAACAGTTCAATTTTTTATAACTTCTATTGACTTAATCTTTTTTCAAATTATTTACTTCAACCTAAATCTTTTTTTCTGCCAATACTTTAAATTTTGTTATAAACTAACCATTATCTTCTTTCAACTTCAATATATTTTATTTATATATATATACACATATATATGATATTATTTTATGAACATCAATAAACACAATTTTCTTTCGATACTAAGTTTATTTTTTTAAAGAAATTTTCGCTGGATTGTTGTGACTAGTGTCTTCAGCTTAAAAGTTTTACCATGACCCACAAATTTTAAATTGAATATTCAAGGGTTTCGTAAATAGAGCATTTAATGTATGCAGTCAGAAACATAGAAAATGAACTGAAATTCTTTATTCAAGTATTTGTCAAAAATGGCTACAAACAGTCCAATCTCATAAAAATCATAAGAGAAATAGAACGAAAGAACAAAAAATCACTAATAACTACTAAAAACATTGAAAACATCTCCAGTACGTATCCAACAGTTTCATTACCTTGGGTGCCAATATTGTCTTTCAAACTACGTAAGATGTTTAGGAAGGCAGGATATTAAACGGTCTTTAAATCAAACCTGACCTAAGAGGCAATATTAACATCAAGAAATAAATCCAAACCTCATATGAACAGCCACCCAAGAGTCTACCTTATTAAATGTCATTGTAGCAAAAAGTATATAGGTGAAACAAAAATGCAAATAAAATCACTCATGCAACAACACAAAAACAGTACAATAGCAAATAAAACAGAACGATCTGCATTAGCCACACACATGAGACAATGTACACAATAAATTAACTGGGACGGTTGCCGAACTCTATAAGTTGATGCTAAAAAGTTTGATAGAAAAGTTAGTGAGGCACATGAAATACAGTAAAACCAATGTGCCCCTCAACCAAACGGTATCAATTTAGATGAGGGACAATATGTGTCAACAAAATTTTGGACACCATTTATGGCGCACTTACGTCAAAAAAGATGAAACCATCCCATTGACACAAAATAAGAACTGCCGTTTTAAAAATAAATTGGAAAAAAAAAAACGTATAAGCTGAAGACGCTTCACTACGAGTCAAATTGCGAAAGTGGCCAAAACTCTTTTCCAATTTTATTTTTTTAGCGGAAAGTGAACTTTGTGCAATCTTTTTACTTTAAACAGATGTTAACTGTATTTAAACTCAACAAAGAGTCGTTTTCTGTAAAGAAAGTTTATAGCTTTGTTTTCATAAAAAATTTTATTGCAGAGTGCATTAAGAAGATTATACAGGTGTTTTTTCTTTGTTGTTGATTAAATATGAAAAGATTAGAACTTATGAACATAATTCAAGAAGTTGGTATTAATCATGCAAATTTGCAAGCCTTTTTAGAAACTGAAGCAAAAAATATATTGCTAACCAATGAAGAACTGTCTGATGTAGAACTCTCAGAAAAAATTAGACTTTTTATTTATAAATTTAGAGTTAAATATGCAAAGCATAATCGTAATTTTAAAAGATTAAATAAAAAAGAAATGCCCTGGTTAGAGAGTGAGTTGTTTCAGAATCAAAATACTAAACTTAATTCAACTTCAAAAACTGGACGACCAGAAAACGAATGGATAGAGTGTTCATTAAGAATAAAATGGAGGAAAGTTTCAACGTAGTTTAAAATTTATTATTTTTGTTTTTAAAAACCACTGATTAAAAACATGAGTTTTAATATATATATATATATATATATATATATATATATATATATATATATATATATATTATATATATATATATATATATATATATATATATATATATATATATATATATGTATATATATATATATATATATATATATATATATATATATATATATATATATATATATATATATATATATATATATATATATATATACAGTGCTTTTTTTTTAAAAAAAAGGTGCCGGAACTTACCTGTATTTTTCTTTATATTTCAAAAATGAGGCAGAAATTAGTAATTTAATTTATAAATAATTTTTAGGTAGGCTCTCCCGTACATCATACCCATAAAGGCGGGAACAAATATAAGAAACCGTTTTCCAACAAAAAAAGCTTTTTTTCAAATAATGACAGATGTTTTTTTTGGATTGGGGGTGAGTGGGGGAGGGGTCAGTCACTGTATATAAAATGCAAACTTTACAAAACTATAAACTTTTTTAACAAATCCCATAGTTTTTGCAAATTTTTGTTGGACGTATCCTCTCGTCTCTTTTCCTTGCTCTTAGTGTCTACTGCTGAATGCCTTCCGCTAAGTAACCACGAATCAACGTACTTTGAAGAATCGAAGCTTGTTAGCGGTGGTCCCACTAATTTAATGAATAACAACGTTGAAACTGTTTTTGCCATTAATGAAGCCCTTCTTGGTGTGATGATCAGATTCATCTGTGAAAACCCTCGTTCGCATTCACTTGTTCGCATTCACTCGTTCACATTCACTCGTTCGCATTCACTCGTTCGCATTCACTCGTTCGCATTCACTCGTTCGCATTCACTCGTTCGCATTCACTTGAGGAAATGGGAATAGTATGTAGAGCGTGTACCAAATGAACTAAATTTTCAGGATGTTTTTTCTGCCAGGTATTCACGGAATCCACAAATCATTTCTCTTTCATTTAACTGTAGTCTTAACGACAGATTTCTGATTTCAGTTTCTCCAAATGTCACTTGGTTGTTTATGTTATCAGGCCATTGATTTTGATATTAGATGCGAGCCAACTGAGCTAATTCAACATCTTTTTCAGCAAGCAACCTTTTTTCAATTGACTCTTTTAGTTTTATATAAAAGGCGTTAGGATTATTAGCTGAATTATTTTTGGAATTTTTATTGTGAAGTAAAACTCCATGAAAACGGAGATTTTGTGCTGAAACTAAAGCCATTTTGTAATAGGGACCACCATTATTTCATCTTTCTTCAAATATTTGAACAAGAGCTTTAATTTTTTGATTTGCTTTGTATAGATCAATATTGCGCTCTTGTAGGTCCAAACTCAATTCCGATAATTCTTGGAGAGCATCACACATTAATCCTAGATCCATTAAAAACTCTGTTAATGTAATTTTGTTTTTTAAACCTGCATAAGTGGATTTTTTGTTTTTTTCCCTTGTAGGACCAACCATCGCTTCCTCAAAATGTTTCTCAAACGCTTCGTAATTTTTCTATACTGCAAAAACTAAACGGAAACTAGATGACACCCAACGTGTATTTAAAATTCAACCATTTTTCAGCAGCTGAATATTAAGTAATTCTGCGCATGAACGTAACTCTCTGCTAATTTTTGGGGAAGCATGATACACGACGTAAAGCTTATCAAGAAATGATTTAAATCTGTTAATACTTGAGATCTCCATTGTATCGCCTACTGATAGTTCCAGTCTATGATGAGCACAATGCCAAACTATAACAAAAGGAAACTTTTCAGTGATTAATTTAAAAAGTAAAAGTATACTTTGAAAGTATACTGAGTTTACTTTGAAAGTATACCAAGTATAATTTGAAAGTATACTAAGTATAATTTGAACGTATACCAAGTATGCTTTGAAAGTATACAAAGTATACTTTGAAAGTATACCAAGTATACTTTGAAAATATATCAAGTTTGCTTTGAAAGTATACTAAGTGTTCAGTGAAAGTATAGTAAGTATACTTTGTATACTTACTATACTTTCACTGTAAGTAAACTATACTAAGTAAACTTTGAAAATATACTAATTATACTTAAAAGCATACAAGGTATACTTTGAAAGTATACTTAGTATACTTACTATACTTTCAAAAAGTATACAAATAAACTTATACAACTAATGATCTTTTGTATCTAACTTTCTGATTAAGTCGGATTTTATGAAAACATTTTCAATTTTTTAATCAATACAAAAATTGACAGTTGTTAATTTATCCATCATCATAGATTAAACCATGTCACGATCTTACCTAATTGGGTCAAACAAAAAGAAACTAGCAAAGGAAAAAAAAAAATCAAATATGCTGCTGATTTAGCAAAACTTCCGAAATTAACTTCATTTTCCCAAGGGTCTGTTCCCCCATCTTTACCACCCAGTGAAAAAATTGAAACTGTTAGTAATGAAATTGTAAGAAATTAATTATTACTTATTGTATGGTTCATCAAGTTCTAATCATTTTGAAATAGATACTTATGACAGTGTTAGTAAATTTGAAGGTTAAATCACAAAAAGATAAAATTGATCATTTCGACAGTAGCGATTCTCCTACTTGAATTTGATTTTATTTAGAATCAATAAAATTACAATCAATAATATTTTTTTTATTTTATGTTTTTACAAATTCAATCATTGATTATAAAGTATATTGACGAAGAGATGCAACACCAGGCATCTCTATACTAACTAATGTGTAGGGCTAATTGTCAACGAGACAAGATGCCCATCATGATAGGAAACTTTTGAATAAGTTGACCGAGTGAGTGTCAATTGCTTCCTGTGGTAGCATATTCCAGGACGGTGTGACACGATTAGTAAAAAAGTGATGTCGCTCTTCGCAATCGCTGACAATTTGTCTGTGTAGCTGTTTATTGTGACTCCTCCTGCAATATACGTTGTTAGAGATCCTTTGAGGAACAAAAAAGTTAACATCATCAATTTTATTTATAATTTTAAACTGTTCAATAAGATCTCCTCTAGCTCTTCTCTCTTCTAGTGTTGTCACTCTAAATATATTTAAGCGTTGCTCATATGGGAGATGTTTGATTGAGGAAACTTTTGTCGCTCTGCGCTGAACTCTTTCAAGCATATTGATATCCTTTTTTAGGTGAGGAGACCATGCTTGAATAGCGAATTCCAGGTGTGGGCGCACATATGTGATGTAAAGCGTTCGCCAGAGATAAATGCTTCTGCTTCGGAACACTTCTTTTAGTAGGCCCAATTTGTAATAGACTACTGAGACTGCAGATTCTACCTGGGCACGGACTTTGAGGTCATTTGATATTAGAATACCTAGATCTCGTTCATTTTCAGTTTCCTCCAGGTTTCGACGAGTGCCTTCTGTGTTCGTCATTGAATAGACTTGCTTAGATTTTCTGTTACCTCGACCGACATGCATTGTTTTGCATTTTTCCACATTAAAGTACATCAACCATTTGTGAGACCATTTTATGGCTTGATCAATGTCTGATTGTAAAGCTAGCATATCTTCATTCGATTTTATCATGTTCATAATTTTACAATCATCTGCGTAGAGCTTGAACTGGCTGGTAATGTTGTCCGGCAGATCATTTATAAATAGTACGAAAAGGAGAGGGCCGAGGACACTTCCTTGAGGGACGCCACTTGTAACTTTTTTCCAATCTGATGTGAATATTTTAGCAGTTGAGTGAGTATCAATGACAACACGCTGTTGTCTATTGTTAAGCCAAGCATTTATCCACATTAGTGCTTTCCCGCTGATGCCATATGCTTTCAATTTGTTCAATAGGCGATTATGTGGGACTTTATCAAATGCTTTTGCAAAATCAGTGTAAATCATATCGACTGGATACTTCTTGTGTGCAGCTTCTGTGAGAAAGTCGCGAGTTTCGAGGAGATTAGTCAAACAGCTTTTTCTTTGAACAAATCCGTGTTGTGCTATGCTTATTAAACCGTTTAAGTTACAGTGTAGCATTATTTTTTCATGTAATATACTCTCGAATATTTTGCATGGTATGGATGTGAGAGAAACTGGTCTATAATTTGATGCTCTTAGTTTGCTTCCTTTCTTGAAAATGGGCGTGACGTTAGATTTTTTCCACAGGTCTGGTATAGTGCTGGTTGAAAAAGATTTCTTGAAAACTAATGTTAGTGGCAATGCAAAAGCTTCTGCGCAGTGTTTGAGTACACGAGGGTGAACGTTATCAACACCAAGAGATTTAGATTCGTCTAGGTTTGCGAGTCGATATCGTTGATTGAAAAGATATTCTCGTCTAATATACATTTATTGTCAGTTCGGGGTTCTAATTCCGGCACAGGTCCGTCTGGCTCGTTGACAAATACTGATTGGAAATAATTGTTCAGGGTTGTGCAAATAATTTGAAGATCTGTTGAAATTGTTCCATCAATTGTTTCTATGGAGTTGATTACATATTTTGAGTTGGTTTTGTTTTTGATATGAGCGTGTAGCTTTTTAGGGTCGTTTTTATATAAATTAGCTAGGTTCTCTTCATATTTTAACACTGCTAATCTCAAAGTTTTGGTTACATTTCTGCATGCTTCTTTGTGCTTGTCTTTGAGCTCTCTATGTGTATGGCGACCAGAGGCAATATATTTATTCCAAAGTTCTTACTTTGTTCTAATAGCTTTTAAAACTTCGTCTGTTATCCATGGTTCGTTTTTCTTCTTGAAGGGCAAGGTAGTCGACGGAATGAGTTCTGTTGCTAGTTCGTCGTACACTTCTAGGAATAGATTGTAACATTCGTTAGCTGAGCAGTTTTCGAATAAGCTTTTCCAATTTGTTGAACTTAATTTTAGCGAGAAATTAGCGTAGTCGGCTCTGCTCCAGATATAGCGCTTTCGCTGCACGATTGGTGGTACTTTTATCTTGTCGTTCAGAACAAATCGACCCGTGATTAGAGTATGAGATTGTCCAATTGGAGTGTCCCCGAACGAGTCTTCTTCTTTTATTTCTATCAAGAGATCTGGTTTGTCTGTTATTACTAGGTCTAGAGTACTGTTCGGCTCTGAAAATCTGTTACTACGATATGTTTTGAAGGTGATCAATTGTGTAAGTAGGCATTCGTTTAAGCAATCTTGAAATTTCATGTCTCCTGGTCGTTCATTTAGCACGTGCGCTGTTGTCGCCACGCCACCGCCAATCTCAATATACTCATAAAATGTGTTGCTAAAATTTAAGTCCCCATAGATTATAATGAAATCACACTCTAACCTTTGGGCGGCAGCTTTCGAAGCTTTGATAGATGCTATACAGTTTTTGAGAATTTCGTCATTTAGGTCGTGTGGGCGATATATACATCCGAGAAGAATTGAGTTGTTGCCAAGCTTAATAACGCGCCACATTTGTTCAATGGAGTCTGAGTTCAATTGTGCAAAATTAGTTTTTAATGTAGTTATCTCTTCTTGTATATAAATGGCCACGCCACCTCCTCTTCCGTCTCTATCTCTTTGATGAATTTGATAGCCTGGTATAACAGTGTCGCTTGTTCCGTTGTACCAAGTTTCGGTGAAGAATAAAATGTGAGGAGTATTTTTAACTTCTAAGTTGTGTAAACGGGCTATGGCTTCGTTGCGTTTGTTTTTATTTAGCGAGCATGGATTGTTGGCCCAAAAGCGGAGTTTTGCAGGAGATAGATTATTTTTATTTACTACAGGGATGCTGGTCGTTATTTTGGTGTGTTTTTTTTTAGGTGGACGAGTTTTCTTGAACGGTGCTTGTTGTAGCTGCTGTATTACTTCTTCGATATTCGTTGAGAGCTGTAGTTGCTGAGGCGAACACATATTTCTTTTGCTCGTTTGACATTGTGACATCAATACAGCATATTTGACCGGTTCTTTTGTGGATGACATTCCGAAACGGTTGGTCGAGAATCCCAGCATCTTTCAGCTTTTCGTTTTTCTTTTTAAGTCTAGCTCGAGTTTCGTTGAACGCTTGTTGCTGAGCCGGAGTTCTGTCTTCTCGTGCGAAAACTCCGTTAAATTGTTGTAGTTGATGGCGATTGCAGAGATTTAAAACAGCAGTTTGTTCCATTTCGTTTGCAAGAGAGACTTGAATAATATTAGAGTTATGAACAGTTTGTTTTTTACTTGAGTTTAGGCGTCGAGCTTGTTTGATTGTAAAGTCATCAAGACCACAAGCCTTGATGAACTCCGTGACGCTTGTCTTGTCGTCTTTGTTCTCGGTTTTGGGTAGACCAACCACAATGACGTTCATGGAACGATCCTGCCTGTCTTTGTTTTCGGCAGCAACAATATTTATTATTTCGTTTCTGTGTTTGACTGTTTCAGGTGCGTTTCCTTTGAGTTTCGAGGCGTAGGTAATAGATTTCTTGTCTTCCAGTTTCTTGTTGAGATCGTAAATTTGGGCAGTTAGTTTAGCCTCGGTTTCTTTATTCAATTTAATTATCGGTGTGAGCACAGAGATTAATGCCACCTTGAGCATTTCGGCGACGCGGTTTTTGTAGTTTTCGTTGAATGTTTTGTTTGTGAATGTTGTTGCCATGGTATCTCTTATCGCTGCGTCGACTATTGATACGCAAGTTGTGTCGAGAGCTGCAGCACAGCCAATATTGATGTCATTTGATAATTGTCAATTTTAATAATTTACAATTATTAAAATAATAATATTAAAAATTTTAATAATAATGATAATAATAATAAAGATATTAAAATAATATATTTCAAGTTTTAGCAAACTTTAAAACAAACTTAATTGCTGATTAGAACAGAACTAAGTGTTTATAGCACAATCAATTTATATTACGTCGTTTAGCAAATAATGTAATTTAAATGGCCTATACAAAATTATACAAAAGGAATTACGTCAATTAGCAAGCTTGAAAAATTTAATAATATGTAAATAAATGTAGTTTAGAACAAAATTAACAATTAATAAAATAAAATACAAAAATAAGGAAGATGTTTAACAAATCACAATATAGTAGATAAACAAAATAAAACCAAAAATATTCAAATATATTATAGCAGTCAAATATAATATAGCAGTCAAAAATATGTACAATTCCGAATAATTATAAACAAGGAAAAAGGACGATCTTCGAAAAATATATATATTTGCAAAAAATTTTATAAATAAATTATTGTATAATTATTTCAAAATAAGACCTTAACAAAATAAAACCTTAATTAACTAGGAAAAAAGACTCAAACAAAAACTTAAAACAAATATACTAAAAAGAGATAGTACAATAACTTAGGAAAACAAATATATATTAAATACTAGACTTAAGTTAATATAAAAAAAAAAAAAAAAAAAAAAAAAAAAAAAAAAAAACCTTAACAAAATAAAACCTTAATTAACTAGGAAAAATTAGACTGAAACAAAACTTTACAAAATATTTAAAAGAGAGTACAATAATCTAGGAAAACAATTATATATTAAATACTAGATTTAAAAGTTAAATCTTACGCAGAAAAAAACACGTCTTATCACTTTTGAAGCGGAAGTCCAAAAAAAAAAAAAACTTATCAAAAGGAATCAAGGATCTCCCTCAGAATGAAAGCTGTTCGAATGATTTTGAACAACACATAATTAGATCTGATTCTCTTATCTGCGGAAATGAATCTTCTTCTGAAAAGGGCTGTCGTTTAACCGATCCTGGAAAGTGGGGCGATTTTAATAAAGATGACGTCAGTTTTGGGATTAACCGTGGTTTACAAGAGTGTCAAATTATTTTGCACCGTTTGAGTGTTCTCGTAGATTTTACAATACAGAATTTAAGACAGAGTATTGTTCAGAGAGCACATTTTATGGCAAAAAAAGAAATGGCGAAATGTTTTTGCGAGAATAGCTCATTCATTACCCAACAACTGGTTGTTTGTACTGTTTCCCTTGTAAACTTTTTGTGCCTAAATTAAAATCAAACAAACTCGCTAACGATGGATTTAATGACTGGAAGAATATTTTTCAAATACTCTAACATTAAAATGGATCTCTTCACAGAGAATGCATGTTGACATATATTCAGAGAAAAAAAAGCTCAGTTGTGTGCACACCCTTCAACTTCAATTCCAAACGGAGCAAAATTACTGGAAAAAGTTATTGAAACGTTCTCTACCAGTCATTATAACGTTATCAAAACAAGGTTTACCATATCGCGGAAAAAACGACCATTTTGGTGTTCCAGATAGTGGGAATATTTGGGTTTCCTAAAACTTGTGGCTCCGTTTGACAAACTTTTGAAAAATCACATCGCAACATATGAGGATAAAAGCAAAGGAAAACCATCTTACTTATCAAAAACAATGTGCAAGGAATTGAATAATATAATGAAAGAAAATGTGCGATCTCAGATTTTACAAGAGATTTTAGTCGCTTGCTGTTTTAGTTTTTCAGTCCATTCAACTCCATACATTACTCACATTGACCAAATGAGTATTGTTGTTCGATATGTTTTGCCTAAGTACGGAAAGCCAGTCGAACAAATTTTAACATTTTTTAATTATAAAAAGTCATGTCGATGCGGTAATTGCAGAGCAGGTTGTAAAATTTTTAGATCAGACTTTTCACTTAGATTTTTAATATTGTAGAGTTCGGTCTTACAATAATGCCGCAAATATGTTAGGAGTATGCAGAGGGATGCAAGCGATAAAAGCTAATCTCAATGAACATGCGGTACATATACCGTGTGCTACGTATTCGCTGAACTTAGTTGGACAAACTTCTGTATAACACTGCTTGTTGCTGTTAATTTTTTTCTATTGTGCAACTATTGTATCCGTATTTTTCAAATTCGATGCATTGCTGGGATGTCTTAAAACACGTTTTTGATAATGATTTGAGTACGTTTTTGTTCCCAAAAAAGTACTCAAATCATTATCAAAAACACATTGGGAGACTCGCGCAAATACAACCAAAGCAGTTCTCAATTCTTTTAAAACAATTTTAACAGCATTAAATGAGATTGCTGAAGATTCCTCTCAAAAAAGTGAAACCAGGCACGAATCTGAACGAAGCTCTTCAGTTAGAAAAAAAGTGATCTCAAACTTGCGCTTTGATGTTCTCATCGTTAAAAAGTGTTAGATAAAATCAATCAAGTCATTTATTTCACTTTATAAAGTAAATAAAAAGTTAGGATCAGTCACAAACAATTATTTAACTGACGAAAACGTGAAGACCTACAAAAAAAAAGAAAGAAGCTAAAATTAATAGATAACAGGCTTTTAAATAGAACGATAACAATACAGTAACTAGAACATCAAAAATAGCATGTTATTTAAGAAAAGAGGCAAAAACAACTAGAATTTTACAGGTACAAAGGGTAAGGTTAAAACGACATGGAAAACAATTATTGAGATAAATAACACAGTAGAAACTTCACTTATTATTTTATTTTGAATAAGTTCCTTGACATTGTTGATAAAGAGAGCTCTACTTCCTTTTTTTTAGATAGGTTGTTTTGATTTCAGAGGGAAGATAGACAAGTAGTTCACATCAGAAAAGAGTTTCTAGTAACTCGAATGTCTTCCTCCGGGTTCGAGTGACAGCTTCTATTCTTCGAGGCATAGAGGCAACAAGAGAGTCACACTAATCAGGCGTTATTTTTTGGGACCACGCCTCCAGTATGGCCTCCTTCAAAGTTGTCGCCGACGTTAAGTTTGCTTTTGCCACTTCTGCTTTCAATTTTACCTAGCAATTTTCAATCAGGTTTAAATTCGGTGACGAGCCAGGCCACGGAACAAAAAGATTGATGGAATTCTCTCGAAACCATGTTTTGACGATCTTTGCCTGATAACATGGTGTGCCGTCATGCATAACGATGTCACAGTTGCGAGTTCTGAGCCAAATAGCAACATTTTCCTTTATTATTTGCAAATAGTTAACAGCTTTGATAGTTTCACCTAGCGTCATGAGATGGATTCCCGCTCGACCTCTGGCAGTAATTGCTCCCCAAATCATAATTGCAGGGCAATGTTTTACCGCTGGAGCAGCGTAACGGGCATAGTAGCGTGTGTTTAGTGACCGTCGAACATTCACTTTATGCGTGGCAAATTGATTCACCTGCGCTTTGTCTGAGAACATGACACGTCGCAACATTGCCACGGTCCAGTTTTTATGTGCTTGACAAAATTTGATGCGATCTCGAATACTTTTCTGTAATAGCTGTGGTTTTAATGCAGCGCGATAGGATCGAAGACTGAAATTGTCCACAAGATGTCGCCGAATGGTGCGAGAGCTCACACTCACATCAGGAGGCAGTTCATTGAGAATTTGTGAAGATGATGCCAGTGGGTCCTTCATGGCTGCACGGCGAATCATAGCGTCAGTTCTTGATGTGGTACATCTCGGTCTGCAACTGGATCTTCTTGCGGCGCTGGTGCCTGTTGACTTGATGTGCTGAATGACGTTGTGAACAGTTTTCTTAGGCATTTGTAGACGTGCGACAATTGCACGTCTACAAATACCTCAGACTGCTTGTCTTCCATTTAAAATTGTATTTTAGCACATTTTTAGTTGATGGTATCGCCATAGTCAAACGCACAGAGTAATTCATAACCACGCACGCGATTGTATATATAACCATAATTTGATTGGCTGATAACTAGCCAATCACGCATGCAAAGCGT